>NW_026733715.1:0-120000 GCF_028476545.2 Physella acuta | reverse complement strand
GTTTCGATACTAAGCTGCTGATGTTTCTAAAATCTAATCGTCGAGAGAATAAACCATATTTCCTGTATATTTATCTATGAAACAGCTTAGGTAACATTTTCTCCTCAATATCTCAAACTCTCCAAACTAAACTGGTGCTTTTATATGACTCATATTCTGGCGTATTCGTCATATAGCGAGTTACATTTCAAATTATTACCTCGAATGTTTATTTCTCTTCAAATAACAAAGTCCCTGATTTTAAACAGCGTTTTCAGGATACATAAATATGTTGCGTAATTTCAAATAAAATAAACCTGAATCGTTGCTAAATAACATTTTTAAGCTTATTTTTTTTCCCATTTTGATTAAAAGATAAACGAAACCATTGCCTCAGGGTGACACACAAACGACCTTTAGAAAACAGACTGGTAGAAAATAGACTGAGAGAAAATAGAATCATAGAAAGCAAACACAAATGATGCCCAGAGACTAGGTTGGTTACAAATGGAAAAAAAAAGTTAATAGAATTTTTAATACAATGTTGCCCGTGGTATGCGAGATCTTTGGGAGCATCAATGCCTGGTTGTTGTCGTTCCTGGTATAGGTTGGTCGCGATGGTGTTGTCGGTGTTGTTCACAGTCCCCGGGGTGTGGTGATGTGGGGAGGGGTCATTTTTTTTTTAATTTGGCGGCGGGGACGTGTGATCGTCCATGTGTGTGTGTGTATGTGTGTGTGTGTGTTTGCGTGTATGTGCGCGCGCAGTTTTTTGAAAAAGTAAACGTGTTAGTTCCAATGCAAAAAAAAAAAAAAAAAAATTAAAACCACGCTAGCAGATGACGAAAAAAAAACCAGAAAATGTATCACCTAAAGTAAACCTTTGTCAGACGGAGTCAATCATCTATGACGTCATTCAGGGGGGAAGGGGTGGGGGGGGGGGGGTGATTGATCCTACGAACAACAAGCAGTGATTGAACAATTACGTGAACAAGCTATATATAGTTATTTTTGTTTACAAAACATTAAGCAACAGAGTTATTTATTTAAATCAAGAAGAGAAATGAATCTTGTATGAACTTTTTCAATGATGAAATACATAAAGCGTTTTCTGTTATTTATTTATTTTTTTGTAAGGTAGAGACAACTAGAATTTAGATATTTTTAAAAGTATTGTTTGTGGTAACGATCAATTTAAAAAGTCTACTTGTAAAACACGGCTAGCGAACGAAACAAAGGTCTTAATTATTGGTTTAATGTTGATAAAATGTTGGTAGAGGTCTGCTGTGATTTTAAGGTTTTAACAGGTTTTTATTTTATATTAGGCGACAAAATAAGCGTGAACTAATTATTGATATTTTAATTATCGTTGTTAACGCCTCGTCGATTACTTGACATCGCGCATCAATTAAGCAATTAACGTGACAAATGTATTAGTTTAATGCTGCTTAAAAAAAGAATATAATTTATTTGATTTCAGTAAAAGTATGTTTTAAATGTTTTATTGAAATAAAAATTCAACATGAAAGATATAAAGGAAAGTTAATGGTGCATTTTTACGTAACTCTCATCCCAACCATTACCAAAAATCTAACAATATAATGTTACATATATATATATATATATATATATATATATATATATATATATATATATATATATATATATATATATATATATATATATATTAATTACATATATGTGTGTCTGTGTATGTCTGTATGTATGTGTGTCTGTGTGTGTATATGTGCGTGTGTGTGTGTGCCTGTCCTTACATACAGATAGTCTAGGTAGTCAGATGACTTCATCTACTCAGCTAAACGCACCCTTCCTCGCCAGCCCAAAAGTCAAGAGCTAACATCTGCCCTCGCCACCATCTCCACCATCCCCCTCTCGTGTGTTTGCTTCCTACCTGTCCTTTCTTCCAGAACTTTCCTCTCGGCTTAACATATTGTTCGGCTGCGGTTATAGGCCGAGTATGGGAGAAGTTAGGAGAGCAAGTCGTTTTTGAGTACTGTGTTAGAGGGAAAGGGGAGAGGGGTACACCCCAATAGAGTACATGTTGTTTAGATTGACCAAATAGACACACACACAAGGATGAAAAAAAAAGACCAAATAGACAGGCGAGCGGATAAAAAGACCAAGTAGACACACAAGCGGATAGACAGACCATTGAGAGCCGGAAGTGGACTGGATGTGTTCACGGAATTCGCGTGTGCTGTCGGAGGAACGGATTCCGGCTAGGAAAGTAGCATCTATTTATGGTCTACGATGGTGCTCTTCAAAGGAACTTTTAAAAAAAACGGAGCCGTTATTACATCTCCACCCCAGACCCGCTATTTACTCTTTTCCTAAAGCGCCATGTCTTCTTCATATATAATGTCATTATTTGTGTGTGTGAGTGAGTGTGTGTGTGTGTGTTTAAATTAAATGCCACACGACTTCATACAAGCCAACGCAACACATAAGAGAAGCAGTTTAAATGTTGATTCTTCTGCCTCTTTTATTGGCTTGATTATTTACTTTTTATCACTCTAAGGTAGACTTTGGCTCAGAAAATGATTTTTTACACAGCTGGAAAAAGAAACGATTATACCCAACATCTTTATGTTACGCAATTGAAAAATGAATTGTATATCAATGTTCAATGTATAAATTGACATGATTTTATAAGATGTTTTTAATTAATTGAACTTCTTGAAATCTAACATTTTTATGTTATAAGTGAGCTAGAGCAAAGCCTTGCCGGAACGGTTACCCCTACCTTCTTACACCCCACCAACAGTGAAAACCCCTAGCCAGATGAATCTACCCAGACTTACGTAATGGAGCAACGAACCCCCACGTAGAGCAAACACCGACTATATTTTCCCTGGACTCCGTCAGATGATGTCGATGTCAGATTAGTCCGGTGGTCGAACCACCGGATGTTGACCCAAGACTCGCAGACGTGGGTCAGCAGACGCCACGCGCCGTGTTTTATTTTCATCTCAATATTCGCTCCGGCGCGGCCCAGCCATCAATGTAATGTGTTGATTTCGTGCCGGCTCTTGTGGCGCCGCGGCTCTTCGATGTGATTGGTTCGACATCAAATCAGCAACCAATCGGAACAGGAAGAAAAAAAAAAGCGAAGAAAAAAAAAGAGAAGAAAAAATATTTTAAAAAGTAGTCTCGAAAATCAAATTTTAAATTATTTTTAGTGGGTTACTGCCGTTGAAAAATCGTTACTAATTTTAATACCCAACAAAGTAACTAAGTCAATAATATTTCTAGGGCATGTTTTCTTAATTTTTTTCTCCTTTTCCAGAAAGCACTTAAGAAATTTGGGTTGGAGACTATGCTTTGGGAGCAAAGAAAAACAGCTCAGCCGTAGGAATCTAAGAAATGTTTGTTTAAATAAAAAATCACTTTATAAATGGAAACTCGTTTCCGAAGTATGACTTCACTGTGGGACTATAAAATAACAAAATAACACCAACGTTAGAAACGCTGAATCCAAAGTTGAAAGCGATAAAAAAAAAATATAACGCTAACATTCGTTTTAGTTTAATCTAAATTATTTTATACACAGGCATGCGCGGTGGAGTTGTGGGAATTCAAAGACCGCTATAAAAATAAACCGGTGTCAATGGTACGAACGGCGTGCCATAGATTCACAAGAGTGGCTGGATGTGATTATAGAAAGTCATCAAATTCTTAAAGTAAATGAAACGAGCTTGAATAGATTTTTTTTATACCTACTCGTCTAGATTTGAGTTGTGTTTTCTTAAAACAGAATTCAATGGTTTATTCTGTTGTACATGATAGAAAATAAAATAATTTTAATAAGACCACTTTTTAATACAAAAAAAATAAAAATAAATAAAATAAATGGAGTTTTAAAATATGATGTCAATGATTGGAAAACTAAAATTGTTATTTAAAGTAAATAAAATAAAATTATTTAAAATGTAACTGTGTAGTAAGTTTAGTTTAAAAGGGTGGGGAAATGACGTTTTCAAACCGACGCATTGATTTGTAGAAGGGAGATAAGGAAATCAGGACTCAATCAAAACAAAGCTTGTACAGTACCTCAGATTTAGGTCTGATGTCGAGTGTTGAAACTCGACATAAAATCAGGATTGTGTGGTCAGGATAATATGAGTCCTAGAGCCCGGGAACCGAACTCGAGACTTTCTGGTACTAGTCTAGCGCTCTACTTCTAGGCCATGTCATCCCCGGTACATATATCTACAACACATGATGATTTTCTTTTGGTAAGAACATTTACATTAGAATTATTTATTATTTGAGGATGAGTAGGCAGTGTTTCTTTCAGACTTTTTCTCCGAGGCAGGAGGGGCAATTGAAATTTTTCGGAGGATGGACTCAATTTTCAGGAGGAGGGGGGGGGAGGGCGGACACTATTTTCTATATAAATTCTATTTCGTTTGGTGACAGAAGGGGGGGGGGGGGTGACGTTCTTCTGTGGGTTGGTGTGACGGTAAAAATGGGCTAAAATTGCGTGACGTCATTTACGGACGAGCACTGAGATGAAATTTAACTGACCACATTGGGTTAAAGATCTGCGTGGAGTTTAACGAGTTCTAGATTAACACCCACCCACCCATACACACACACACACATACCCAAACACCCACCCATACACAACCAACACACATACACACACAAACACCCACACTCACAAATACCCACACACATACTCACACGCATGCACACACTCACAAAGCTCTAGAAAACCGAGGAGTTTTTAGGGGCGTTAAAATCTTCCGAGAAACAGCTTATCTCTCTCCGACATGCCCGTACTCGTCATCGCTGTAATTAAGTGCTAATTATCGGACGTGATGGCGTAATTAAATGTGTTTTAACGCAGTTATTTTAAGGAATTGTTTTCAAATTTCGATATTTATCTGGGATTGAAGTTTTTTAGGGATAATGCTTGGCGATTAATGGTTTGGGGATATTGATTTGGGATAGTGATAACAGATAGACGTAGTATTTGTGATCGGGGATATAGGTTTAGGATTAAGGCCAGATTATTGTTTGGGACTTATCGGTCTAGGGTATGAGTTTTGGGATTGAGGTTAAGGATAATATTTGGGATTGAACGGCCAGTAATATTCACGCATGACTGGGGTCTGGGATATTCTTGGGGATTGAATGGTCTGGGATATTGATACGAGAGTAAGATCTGGGATAGTGTATGGGATTGAATGGTCTGAAATATTGATACGAGAGTAAGATCTGGGATAGTGTATGGGATTGAATGGTCTGGGATATTGATATGAGACCTGTGATCTCGCATAGTGTTTGGGATTAATTAGCCCCGAATTAGATACAATATTCAGGCTCGCCACTGAGAATGGACAATGACATAGTCAGGCATTAAAGTCACCTGGGTTTTCTAGACGGAAGTCGATTTCGTGAATAGACACGTTTTCAATTTATGTACTAAACGATCTAAAAAATACCGTTAACGAATTATATATCTGTTATTTTCTCCTTCTCCACCCTCTCTTACACCCCCCCCCCTTCATATCTCCCCCGTGCCCCCCACACCCTCTAATCTCTCACCTACAACGAAATCCTAGAAAGTCGTTTCATTAACCCCCCCCCCCCCCTCCCGACCCCCTCGGTCCACAAAATATCGCCTGCCCCCACATGGTCGCTTACAATTTGATGATTGTAAATCGAGGTCAGCGCGGCGTCTGGCCAGTGCGCACCACGGCCAGAATCGGGAATTACCAATCCACAAATGCCACTCCGTGGTTTAATAAATCGCGAGCCCGAGAAACAAACGACCAATTCTATAGAACGGCCGACATTATTCCCGACCCCCCCCCCCCTTCACTCCCCCCTCCCCGACCCGGCTTACACTCCACCCAGAAGACATTTTTCTTTCTGTGATCAGAGCCCAGTGTATTTTTTTTTCTTATATTAAAGCTGTGAGATAGTATGTGCCGGCACGTAGCCGGTGTGTGCCGGCATGCAGGCTGTGAAGACCGGCATGTTGCTTGTTTATTGTATGTGCCGGAACGCAGGCAGTGTGTGCCGGCATATTAACGGAATGTTTCAGCATTGTGTGCCGGCATATTAACAGAATGTTCCAGCAATATGTGCCGGCATATTAACAGAAAGTTCCAGCAATATGTGCCGGCATTTTAACAGAATGTTCCGGCAATATGTGCCGGCATATTAACAGAATGTTCCAGCAATATGTGCCGGCATATTAACAGAATGTTCCGGCAATGTGTGCCGGCATATTAACAGAAAGTTCCGGCAGGGTGTGCCGGCAGAATGTTCCGGCCGGCAGGAAGTATGATCCGGCACGTCGGCCGTATGTTCCTTTAAAATTTCTTTAATTAACTTAGCTACGTAATGATGTAATGTATACACATATGTAAACACAAACACGTATGTATAGTTGCCGTGAACCGTGCAGTCTTAGCATTTCTAAGCAAAGAAATATATATGTATGTTTATGTATGTATATCAAACAAAGGAGCGAGAGATATCATCAACATTCCTGTGGGCCCTTTGTGTAGCAAGGGACGCAACCACACCCAGGGGGGAAACTGAAACAAAACTAAATCACACAGGGGGCCTTCAGCGAGAAACCCCCGTTATACAAATCGTCTACCTTGAATTATATCTACCAGCCTGTATCAAATGCAGAGCTCCAAGCTTCGATAACGTAGGTGGACGAAATAGCGTCCCTTGTTGGGTATAAATGTATCAAGGGAAACAACCACAAAAATCAATCCACTGAAGTTAAGTGTGAAATAATTAAACATATACTGGAACAATAGTCACACACTAGCAGCTATTAATTAAAAGAGGCAATGACTCCTATCATAATTTAAAAGAGAAAAAAAAAGCATTTCAAAACTTAACTTTAATAGAATACCATAATTGTTTATAAAATAACCTTTTAGATTATTACGTTCTATAGACTACAATAGACACGCCCACACGTTAACTTTTGTTGCTCTTACTTGAGACTGTTTTCCATACCCTCAAATTGTGTTTTTCCAAGTCTAGAAACACTAACAAAAACCCGTGCGTGGCACTCTGGGAAGGCTGGGCATCTACCAGCCTGCACCGCATCTTGGAGAAAAAGACCAGGTACTTCCGGTTAAAACAGGAAGTGTACACTTTCGGTTCCTCGCACCGAATTCGCTCTCATAAATCGCTGCGTTAACGACATGGAACACAGGCGAGCTTTGCTAGAGAAATTAGTCTAAAGAGACTACAGAAATTAGTCACTATACCGCAATAAAACACATTAAACAGACTACAGAAATTAGTCACTATACCGCAATAAAAACACATTTAACAGACTACAGAAATTAGTCACTATACCGCAATAGCAACACATTAAAGAGACTACAGAAATTAGTCACTATACCGCAATAAAAACACATTAAACAGACTACAGAAATTAGTCACTATACCGCAATAAAAACACATTGACAAGACTACAGAAATGAGACACTATATCGCAGACTGACGACAGACTGACGACAGAGGAAGTGAGTTAAAAAAAAGCTCAAAAAACGTTTTAATAACAAGCTTTTATGTACTAATGCACTAAAAAGTAGAAAATAAATTATACACTTCTATTTAAATTACTATAAAGAAACGCGTGGGTCTCTTCCTAAATATTAGTAAAGGTATCCAATAGATACTAAAGTGACTCACGCTTTTCTTTATAGTAATTTAAATAGTAGTGTATAATTTATTTTCTACTTTTTAGTGCATTAGTACATACAAGCTTGTTATTAAAACGTTTTTTATGAATTTTTTTTAGTACTTTACATGTTTTATTTACTGCCTACTAATTTGGTCAAAATTTTAATTAATTCTTAAAAAAATAATTAGGCATCCAATTAAGTCAAATGTAATGTCCTGTTGTATTGTCTTCATGCCGTGACCCATGTACCAATGTTGAAACAAATCTGTCAGTTAGAAGTGCCCGAAATTTTGCTCGGGCGTTTCGATCTAGACAGACAGACTGACGACTGACGAGGAAGTGAGTTAAATAAAAGCTTGTAATAAAAGACAGCTGCTTACACTATCTTACAGCACTGGAAACTTAGACACGTAAAACCATCTTTAGCTGCTTACACTATAATACAGCCCTGGGTTTATTCACGTAAACCAGTCTAGAGGTACCACTACAGGTTCTATAATAAACGCATAAACTTTACCATAGACAGGTGCTAATAAAGTTCACTTCCGATATAATTATTTGTTTTCTTTTGAAATCATTAAATTAATCAAAATACTTTTCATCCAAGTAAAACCATGCCATGAAAACATAGAGTAGTTATTGTAACAAAAATTTAATTTTTTGATGATTAATTAAGCTTAAACGTGGTACAAAAAATACAATGCTAACAGTTTTAATCTAATTATTATTTAATTTAAAAAAAAATGGTTGCGTGTTTTATTCCATCCGTGATGTACAACCAGTAATTAATCAATTAATTGGTTTTAAAAGTTCAGTTAGCATCGAGGTAGTGTTTTTATTTAGTTAGGGTCAGCCCGTCCAAACACACGTGGTTAGGGTTAGGGATGAGTAAGCTAACATTACTAACCAGTGACCATTGTGTTACATGTGTATCAAGGTCACGAAATAGTTTGCCCCCCCCCCCCCTTTACACACCTACACGCACTAAACCCATTAGCCGGTGCAAAAATTAGTCACACGATTTCTGTCGTGTCGGGTATATAAATAGTTATTTTAGAAAACACATACATAAACATACACACATACAGAAACATGCATACATATATATATATATATATATATATATATATATATATATATATATATATATATATATATATATATATATATATATATATATAATTAGTCTGTGCGAGTAGGCTTTAGTATCTTCAGACGCAGGCCTATGTGGATGTAATATCATACAGAGCTGCGTGTAGTCTGTAGTCATAGACGCCATGTGTTTGTGTGTAGGCTGTAGTATCACAAATACATGTGTAGTATAGATACTCAATGTGTGCGTGTAGGCTGTAGTCTCGTATAGACATTCTGTGTGTGCGTGTAGGCTGTAGTCATAGACGCATTGTGTGTGCGTGTAGGCTGTAGTCTCGTATAGACATTCTGTGTGTGCGTGTAGGCTGTAGTCTCGTATAGACATTCTGTATGTGCGTGTAGGTTGTAGTCTCGTATAGACATTCTGTGTGCGTGTAGGCTGTTGTCATAGACGCATTGTGTGTGCGTGTAGGCTGTAGTCTCGTAAAGACATTCTGTGTGTGCGTGTAGGCTGTAGTCTCGTATAGACACTCTGTGTGTGCGTGTAGGCTGTACCAGACTTTGTCCTGATCCGCTTATTCAATAAAGTTAATGAGAAGCCGTGATTTTTATTGCTACCGTTTTATCTTTGTGCCGACAGTGTCATTCGGTCAATACGATTCGTACTTAGGTGAGGAAGGTGTGGGGTTTTGTGTGTGGGGGGAGGGGGTGGGGGGAGGGGTTATATGTTGGAGAGCGGTAACGGATTAAGTTGGGGGGGGGGGGTTGCTGCTCGGGTGAGGGAATGTGTAAAATCGTGCCAAACAATCGCAGAAAACTAATTACCTTGACAATTTAGTCGTCTTTTTCCAAACAAATTTGAAAATAAATAAATAAATAAAAATTCGGAAATATTATTTACATAAAAACCGAAAATAGACGTTCTCTCTATACTGTTATGTATTTAGTAAATACGCTATATTTATTTTCATCATATTTCGAAAGTAACATAATAGAACTCGGTGACTCCTCGCTGGACGTGTCGAATCTGTTGTTTCCTAGGATTACTATCCCAACACCGACACAATCAGGGGAAACAAATCTCGATATTTCTCGCCGGTGACCGAAATCGAACAGCGTTTCTTTAATTTCAAAGTTTCCCGCACCATATAACATGTCATACACTTTAAATAAATTAAAAATGTAACCTTCATACTTCATGCATAAGCACACATTCTTGTTGACTATCTCTCTTTATACTAACCTATATTTAGAAACCATAAACTAACCGAATACAGATAGGATAACTTTTCGCTTTTCAAGTTCTCTCCCTTGTCTCAATCTTCATCGTGCGCTACATGCACCACTGTAACACTAATTTAATATCTACATAACAGGTTATTAAATTCTGGCAGCACTTTTATTGCGATCAACTTTACAGCATCTAGCGTATTAAATTAATAAATATAAAAAACACATAAAAAATTTCTTGAAAATTAAATAGTGCAAGATGGAAACTCAACAAAGTTAAAAGAAAAATAAAACTCCATTTGTGCATGTCTAAGGTATCCAATCAAAAAGCAAGCTCCACGTTACCTTTAATGGATGACAAGCGGTTTTTCTCGATAATTAGATTTTTTTTTATATGGAGCCAGAGGGCTAGTTCATTTTAACTGGTGTGTTTTATTCTTAAAGAACGGTGAACGACGACTTCAATGTAAAAAAAAAAATGCATTTCTTCTTTGATATTGATTTATCGTGTTTTTTCGTTTATTTGTTACATAAAGACACGCTAACGATCTTTACAAAAGCGATTATTTAGCTTCAAGCTAGCAGAGATTTATTTTTTAGAGTGGGGAGAGGGGTGAAATGTGGAGAGGGGGGGGGGGTTAAGAAAAAAAATGTGGTTGATTTATTTCATGGTTAAACGATGCCCGAAGCTAAAATAATTATTTCAATGATGGCGCAATGAAGAAAATAGGTTTAGCAAGACAAATGGGCGCCTCTCCGATTTCCTGACAATGCAAGGAACGGATCCATCTTGTAACGGGGGTAGTAGAGTTTGGGGAGGGGAAAAGGCAAATGAGGTGAAATCAAAAGATTTATACCAGATAGAACACGATTACAATGTTAGACCCGGTCTATTGATAAGGCTGGCCTCAATGGGGCAGGTGAAGTAGAGTTGAGCTGCGTCGAGGTCGACGTCATAAGGTGAGTGGTCGGACGCATGATCGCCTTAGTGAAGGCTATGTACCAGAAAATCAGAGTTTTTAAAACTAGAAGAGCTTAAAACAAAATCGTGTGGACTTTGATATAGAACCCTACATTGATTTGATTTGACCCCCTTCTTTCCAGTATAAGGGAACCTAGGCATACCTTACCTACTCTCCCTTTTAATACTTGACTTTCCCACTTTACTTACCCCCCCCCCCCCCCTGATTGACTTGGACCTGTTGACTTGAACTCTCTTACTTGACTTGGACCTTCCACCCACCTCACAGTTGACTTAATCCTATCCGCCCCCCAGTTGACTATGACCCTCCCCCTCCCCCAGTTGACTTGGACCCTCCCCCCCAGTTGACTTAGACTACCCACCAGTTGACTTGGACTTTCCCCCAACCCACAGTTGAGGACCCCCCCCCCCTTTGACTTGGACCCCCACAGTTGACTTGGACCCCCCACAGTTGACTTGGACCCTCCTCTCCCCCCCCCCCCCCAGTTGACTTGGACCCATACATCTTGTATTGATCCCCCACGTCAGGCCTGGAAGGAGCGCGGTCAAGATAAATCACTGGGTCAGGGCGGGGTGAGCCTGGTAATATCAAACCGTGTCTGAATGATGATCCCCTTTCTTTGCACAAGTCGCCGGTGGGCGATTAGTCTTTGCCATCACGGAGGGCTAGATGGAAAACGCCCCGAAATTGTTCGCAGTCTTATTATGTGGGCAATCTTTCTTTGGGCAATCTTTCTTTGGTCAATCTTTCTTTGGTCAATCTTTCTTTGGTCAATCTTTACACCAGAACTCAATGCTTATTAGGTCTTGCCTTAACGTTTTTCTTTATTAACTTTTACAGTATACGTGCATATATATATACTAGAAAAATGGCCCGTTGAGGAAGGATACACCGGGCGCTAGGTTGATAGTGCTGTCTCTTTTCTCTAAACTAAAACCAACCCCCCCCCCCACACACACACCACCCCCCCACCCCCCACCCCACACCCACCCCACACACCACCCCCCCCCACCCACCCACACACACCCCACCACCCACCCCACCCCCACCCCCCCAAAAAAACATGTCTACCGTCCCATTCAACGAAATATAATTATATACTTTTTCCAGTGTCCGCCCCCTCCCCGAAAATTCTACACCCGCCCCCGAAAATTTCAAGTACCCCCACCCCTCTCCGGGGAGGAAAAAGTCTAAATTAAAACCACCCCCCCCACTCACCCCCACCCCCCCCCCACACACACCCCCCCCCCCACCCCCCCACCCACCCCCCCCCCCCAAAAAAAAGCATGTCTACCGTCCCATTCAACAAAATATAATTATATACTTTTTCCAGTGTCCGCCCCCTCCCCGAAAATTCTACCCCCGCCCCCGAAAATTTCAAGTACCCCCACCCCTCTCCGGGGAGGAAAAAGTCTAAATTAAAACCACCCCCCCACTCAACCCCGCCCCCCCCACCCCCACCAGACGTTCTTACGCGGGGGGTGGGGCTTCGCCCCTACCCGAAGAATTGTATGCAAGAAACTCTTCACGCAAACCATTTAGATTAGACAACATTTCCTGTTTATTCAATGTTAACGCGAAAATCAATGACGTCATATAACTGTGAGCACTCTCTGGGTTTGAGATTATTTTCTACTCTGTGCTAAATGTGTCGACGTCATATTTCGTTTTTCGAATTACTGTGCAGGTTTTTAAATTGCTTGTGTTTTCTCTAGAGCGTTCTTGTCAGACAGAGCGTTCTTGTCAGATAGACAGACAGACAGCGAAACTATTAGTATTAATATATGTATATATATATATATATATATATATATATATATATATATATATACAAAAAAATATATAATTTTTGTGATCTAGGAACAAAAGCTTCATTAATTTGAGAAGTTGCATTTCTTGCATTTTAGCATTTTAACTTTTGTTACATAAACTTTATATAATGTAAACTAAAAAATTTAACTTTAAGATGAAATTTGATTGCATTCTTTATAGTTGCATGTTCGGATTCGAAATAGTTAATTTAATAAACAAAGTAAATTTTGCACTAAAATTTCTTTAGAAATATCCTGACACATTTATTTAAAATCTCTATAGGGTCGTGCAAGAAGTGTTTAAAACTGTCTAAAAATTATAAAAGTTTAGGCTAACTAATTGCATGAAAAGAATGGGATCAATTAGGTAAAAGAGATAGGTTACTACATGTAGTGTTTTCTCTAAGCTACGCAATTGCGCGTCCGCGCAGTAGTTATGAGCCTACAGCGCAGTCATTTTGTTAAATGTATACATCCTTGTATGTAACTTAAGGGCACCGCGCATACAAAATAAACGTGGCACGCTAGTTTTTTTCACCTTAGAGAGATCGTTGGTTACATGTATAAAAATAAAGTTTCCTGTTCATGTGGAATTTTTTTTTTTTTGCCGAATGAAAATTGTTGGTCTGTCAGACTTTAATTTTCTTAGTGCTAGTAGCTCGAAGTTAGCGAAAAACCTCACACATTCAAATACCACCAGTCCCAAATTAACCCCCCCCCCCCACACACACACACACCCTATACACAAATACAAATACCACCCGTCCAAAAATTACAATCCCCCCATCCCCCATACAGTTTTACAAATATCCCTGTCCCAAATTACTAGCCTCCCCACCCCCTGCAACACACACACACACACCCTATACACGCATATACAAATACCACCCGTCCCCCAATCACCACCCCACCCCCCCCCCCCCCCCCCTCACTCTATGCACAGAAACACCAGAAATCTCATTCCCAACGGCCCCGTCAGTCACGGCCAACATCTACTCCCCTACCGATCAGGGGCCATCGGTTTTGGGCCCTACATGACCAGGCTTGATTGGGTTCCCTAAAAGATAGGATTGAACGCCCCTCAAAATTCGCTCCACGGTCAGACCCGGATTGACGTGTACTTAACTTCTGCTCAAGAAAAGCCAAAACTTGATCATTTTTTTTTCTACCTTCCTAAATGGGAGAGTTACCAGAAAAAAAAGAGTGAGTTCCCTTTAGTACATTTGTAACAGCTACAACTCCCTGTCCTACACCATTAGAAATGTAAAAAAAAAAAAAAAAAAATTACGGACAATAGAAGCAAGTAATACAATTTTTAAAAAAAATTCAACGATCTTAAAAATGCAAAAGTAATATTATGATAATTCCAGCATCTCAAAAAAATGCAAAATAAATAAGCCATTATTTTGTTTTATTAGTCACGATATGCTATCAATGAAGGGGAAGTAATAAAAAATATACTCGATTAAATTTTCAACACCATATTTAAAGTCTTTTAATTTTAAAACTCTCGGTCATTATTCACCCTAATCACGTGACAAATGATCACATGACTTCTTCCATTCTCTACGTCTACAAAAAATTCATTCACCTCCTGCCCTGGTAAGACTTTGTTAACGGGACGATTCTTTTCGTATGAAGAAAACCCTAAATTATTCTACGACGTCTGCAAATAAGGGGAAAAACTGCTGCGACTCTGGGGCGTTTGTGTTTGTCCCCCCCCCCCCACCCCATGGTAAATTGCCCTAAATAGACCTAAGGGTAGAATAACGCCGATTACCCTGGTACGATGGGATAATTCATTTATTTCTGAGAGACAAAGACAGAAGAAATAAACCAATGTCTCCCTCGGCGGTTGCGTAAACTGATCAAAACGGTAACCGAATTACGTCCCTTCGTAGCCCAATCTTTTCAACGAAAAAAAAAATCCGTGCTGGACAAGGGAGATAAAAGAGTCGGTACTACATTTAGAGTTGTCTTCCCTTGATTATTTTTTGCGTGTCTTATTATGTATGTCCAGATTTTAAAAAACGAAATACATACATGGGGATTTTTTTTTATTTATAAAGAAAAAAAAAAGCATTCTGAGAATGGCAATGAACTTATTATAAAATAAATTGCAGTGAATATTTTATTTACATTTTTTAGAAAAGATACATTTGAGTTTGATTCAAGGTTACATTTTACGTCGAGATAAATCCATACACGAAGCACAAAGCGATCGCTTTGCTAAAGTCACGAGTTCAGTTCCAGGCTGGGGGTTCTAGTACTTCCTAAAGCCCCCCCCCCCCCCACACCCTTACATATACCCTTTCCCTCACCCAACTCATATTTACAATAATTATTTTTTTTTAATCGGTAGATCCGCACACAATAATAATTCAGCTTCAGGGAAAATATGTGATAGATTTTTTTCTCTTTATTTTTGTATTTTATTTGCTATGTGAATTATAATATGCCTGGTCAGAAGTTGAACAGTTTGAGAATGTCAAAAAAAAATGTCTCTTTATTTATGAAGTTTATTTGCTACGAGTCGACCCGCAGCGTATCATACGCCGCTATTTAGTTGTTTTATTTTCTACTTTTCAGTAATTCATAATTTGTGAATTCGACAGTACCAATGCTGCCAATGAAAATATTTGCTTTAAAACACTACCCCCCCCCCCCCCCCGTGAAAGCAGCCTCCTCTTAGTTATTTCTTAGTTACCTCCTGTAAGTTTAAAATCTAACTAAATTATCTGCCCCTAATAGAAACCCGGCTCTATTGCTCTACGATTTGTAAACATTTAGCTTTGTAAACATTTAGCGTGACCACAGCTCACCAGACAATGTGGGGGTGGGGTGAGGATGGTAGTGATAGTGATAGAGAGAAAGAGAGGGGACTGCAAGGAGGCGCTTGCAGCTTGTTTTCTAACGGCTCCCAGAAGAGAATTATATATATAGATGTGAATTATAATATGCCTGGTCAGAAGTTGAACAGTTTGAGAATGTCACCTGAAATCAATAAGTTGAACAGTTTGAGAATGTCACCTGAAATCAATAAGTTGAACAGTTTGAGAATGTCACCTGAAATCAACAAGTTGAACAGTTTGAGAATGTCACCTGAAATCAACAAGTTGAACAGTTTGAGAATGTCACCTGAAATCAACCTTCAAGTGAACGCGTTGACCAATCAATACAACAAAATTATTGTAAATGTTTGTATTTAATTGGACGGTCAAAACGTTGGACGGCCAGACATGGCGTGCGACTTTTGTTTTATTTTCTGCGGCCCTGTTCGGCGAGCAAGGGAGTTAACCCAAGCAGATAATGTCTAGAGTATTCAAGGGCCACAACCCCAGACTTGTCCAGAGAGAAAAAAAATGCACTCCAGATGATTTAAGTTTTGCCATTTCATCGATAGGGCGTTTCCTGTTTCTCCCGCATTGATACGCCTTGCAAATGAGTACTAAAATTAATGTAATTGTATACTTTTCTATTGTTACTTTTTAGTAAGTTTAATTCCATTATTTGCATAGTAAATTTACCAAATATTCTCCGTTTTACAAAAAAAAAAAAAAAATACAAGAATTTTAAAAACAGAACAAACGGCTGCAAGTTTCAAAGTTTAAACGTGACCTCAGTGTCTGTATCTCGGCACGAAAACAGAAGACCGCGAATAGTCTATTTTCGTGGGAGCTAATTTTTTGGAGTCGCATCATGCATGAATAGAGAGGTGGATCCGTGGTATGGGATGGGTTCGTGTCCCTTGTAGCTCTACTGTAAACGTTAGAGTTAGGTATAGGGTTATGTGTTATTTTCTCAAACGTCCATATTTGCTTTTAGAAATTTCATTGGAAAAGTATTATACTTCCTAAACCCGGGCAATGCCGGGTATATACTGCTTAATAAACACACGAGCCACGGTATTTTACATATAGGTTTTTTTTTTACAGAGGCCAGTGCAGGGCCTGGTCGGTACGGCTAGTATATGTATAAAATGAAGTTGTAAATCAAGTTACATTTTCAGACCTAACGATTCATAGGGCAAATTAAGTACAGCTCATGTTTTTTGACACGTGTCGGGATAGTGTGGTCAGCATTACGCCTAACCCAAGCTGGGTGAATTCGGGAACGTCCGGCAGGCTGGAACCCGGACAGAGATTCCAGATTTCCGGGTTAGCAGTCGAGCGCTATCCACCCAACCACGCCATACCATATTAGTACTTATTAAAATAAAAAAAACAACATAAAAACTATACACTGCAAGTGAAACTAACCAGTGGTCACCCCCCCCCCCCCCCCCAGGTCTTAAACCATGCTGATGTGACCAGCTGATAGGTCGGGTCGTTACCCCGCCTGCGCCGGTCCCGCGCTGCCAACAAATCCCAGTGGAAATCATATATTGATATCAATTTATTTCCAGAGAGAACCAAGGTAAGATGGATTTAGTTGATACATAGATCAATTGCTGCAGGTTGACCCCAGGGTAATGAGAAACTTTGAATATCAAATAATTCCGCCAGAGTTAAGCCCCCTTTTTTTCAAATTCGTAACTGCTGAGATAACGTGAAACGACGGGGGTGGGGGTGGTGTATGGGGGGGGGGGGGGGTAAGGGGGGGGGGGGGAGTTGCATACGAGATGAAGAAGTTCATAATGTTCGGAAGGGTCGGAGTTTCAAGAATACTTTGTTTTGAAATTCGTTTAATATTTTAATTTTTTAAATAAAGTATTTATTTTCTTTCACTTTTAAATTTCATTTTATAGTTAAACATATCGTACGCGTACACAGAAGTGTTAGGAATTTTTAAAGTATTAAACAAATTTGATCGTATGTGATAATATTTTAAGCATTTTAACATTTAGTCTATTAAGAAACTAAAGAAAATGGTCTTTGGAGATTCGCACGTAAAGTAAAAATGACTCAAAGCACTGATACTACCACAATTTCCATACCACCATGCCCTCACCACTGCCACCACGCCCATACCAATCCATACCACTATCAACACTGGCATACCACTACCACCACTATCTTACCACTACCACCCCCCACCACTGCTACCACTCCCATACCACTACCACAACTACCACCACTCCCGTACAAATACCACCACTCCCATACCACTCCCATACCACCAAGCGCTGACCACTGCCACCACGCCCATACCAATCCATACCACTACCAACATTGGCATACCACTACCACCACTATCTTACCACTACCACCCCTACCACTGCTACCACTCCCGTACAAATACCACCACTCCCATACCACTCCCATACCACTCCCACCACTACCATACCACCACTACCACAACTACTACCACTCCCATACCACTACTACAACTACTACCACTCTCACACCACTACCACCACTACCATACCACTCCCATACCACTCCCATACCACTCCCATACCACTACCACCACTGGCATACCACTAGCACCACTACCACATTTCCCATACCACTACCACCACTCCCATACCACTTGCATACAACTATCTTCACATGAGTTAATGTTGTAACTCTGATCAAAGCCGATAAAACACCCCGATTAGCCCCGTGAGAAAACCCAAAAGAACCCCCCCCCCTCCCACCCCCTCACCCACCCCCTTGTTAACTCTTACATTTTTTTAAAACCTCGTTTACTCGAAACTAAATCCACTGGTCTTAACAAGCTACATACATTTATTAATGCCCCCCCCCCCCCATATCTCTTATCCTCCTCACCCAAACACATACATTTCTCTTATTTGGCTAATTTCATCTAGAAGCCTCTAGCACCCTCAAAGCCTCGGTCTACGACACACGGCACGACGGCAACCAAAAAAAAAAATAGACACTGTCTTTCCACGGCGCCAAACTCTCAAACAATATCGGCTAAGCTTGGCGTGAAAAGAACCGTAACTCCCAGTTCACCAAGTTTAATTAGCATTATCTTCCCCTGTGTGGAAGCGTACCGTATTGGATTCCCTGCCCCTTGCTATGACGTGCTGTTTGGCCTACAAGTGGGCCCGATGTCCATTTTAATATGGGATATTTGGAACACAATCAGACGACCAAACCCTTCTCTGCAACCAACCAGATAAAAGACGTATGGAATTGGAATTAAATGGAAATTTTTTTTTCCCTGTCTGTAAAAATGAACTGTTTAGGAATTCTCAGGAGGGTTAAATCTTTAGAGTGGCGCCGGAATGACATTTGTTGGAACAATGTTGGATGGATATGTAATATGTCGTGTTATAGATGGGGAGGGTTGATTCGTGAAATTAAACAGAGACAGGAAAAAAATTGAGATCTGTTGTGAAATTTGTTTGTGTTTTGAAATTTTCTTCCTGTCTACTTCATTAGGCCTACAGATACGTACAGAACACAAAACTAATGTTAGTAGACTCTTAAAAAAAAATAAAGATTTTGTATTACAATTTAAGTGTATGCAAGTTAAAGTAAAATTCCAGTTCGCTTTGCATTAATACTTAGGATAGGTGGAGTAGAGTTCGTCTGCTCCTACACATTCTGAATGTGATCATGCCAACATCGTAACACCTAACCGTATTGGTCTTCTTCCAATAAATGCTGGGTACTTATTTTAACTGGATGAGCAGGCAATAAAACCTAGAAACCCTTTCAATAGATCTCCTGTCCAGACGCCAATGCGCTGTTCATAACTACATCTTTATAAACTAGAACACCGCACGTTTTCCAATTTTCACCTAAGATAAAAATATCTTTATGTGTTGCCTAGCGACGAGTTTTTAGTTAACACAAAGAGAGACTTAAGAGAGAGAAAGGTACTCTACCCTGTCCAGGTAATTACCGGGGAATTACCACACCGTCATAAATAATTATGTACTAGTACGAGTGGTGGGGAAAAAAATTAAGCTGATTACTATAAACACCAGAAGAACTCCAACAAGGAAATATTACAAACCACTTCACCGCGTTTAGCCGAAATTTCTGATTATTGTAAATTTTTTGAACATTATTTAAAAATCAATATTTCGTTGGTCATTTTTTTTTCTTCTTCTTCTTCTAAATTATTAAAATAATGCCAGTGTTCCCCACCCCCACATCCCCCACCCCTATCTTGTTAAGAAAACCACGTCGAGAAACCTCAGCCCACAGAATTACATCTGGCTCCTCACGACCACCATCACGTGCTCTGTTTCCCCACCCCCCCTCCCTCCCAACCCCACCCCTACGAGCTCCACGCCCTAGATTTAAATTCATTATTACCCTGATTTAAGAAAATTCTGATATCCCGCGTCTGCTAGCGGTTTGTGTCAAATTTCTGTCACATGATTTGAAGTCACGTGCAAAGAATTTCATACACGAAACAACAGCAAGAAAAAAAACAACATGGCGGTTGTAGCAATGAACAGACGTCAACGTTGCTTTCTCTATCCCTTTAGACATCCGTGTTGCATTGATTTTATTTGTAGTAAGATAGATTTATTGTATTTCCGGAAAATAACATGACATGTAGGTTATTCGAAATTGTTGTACATGGTCAAGATGTAATTAAACCGAGATAATATCATATTAGCACTACACCTATACACAGTAGGTCTATATATGTCCCTATATGTCTTTATCTATATCTTCATATGCCAAGGTCACAGAAACAAGTGAACTCTACTTCACTTGCCCAATAGACCGCCAGGTTTGGAAAAGAAACTTTACTTTTTACTTATCTATACACACACACACACACACATATATATATATATATATATATATATATATATATATATATATATATATATATATACATATATATATACATACATACATACATACATACATACATACATACATACATACATACATACATACATACATACATACATACATACATACATACATACATACATACATACATACATACATACATACATACATACATACATACATACATACATACATACATACATACATACATACATACATACATACATACATACATACATACATATATACATATATACATATATACATATATACATATATACATATATACATATATACATATATACATATATACATATATACATATATACATATATACATATATACATATATACATATATACATATATACATATATACATATATACATATATACATATATACATATATACATATATACATATATACATGTATACATGTATACATGTATACATATATACATATATACATATATACATATATACATATATACATATATACATATATACATATATACATATATACATATATACATATATACATATATACATATATACATATATACATATATACATATATACATATATACATATATACATATATACATATATACATATATACATATATACATATATACATATATATATATATATATATATATATATATATATATATATATATATATATATATATATATATATATATATACATACATATATATATATATATATATATATATATATATATATATATATATATATATATACTTGTATATACAGGTGCTCAGGTGTCAGGACCATAGATAACAACAGCGAAACAAGATATAAAACAAAATACCGAGGGCAATAGTTCATGAGAGCAAACTGTATCGCAGGTGTAGACGTGGGGTCTAAACTATAAGCCTCCTTTTGAAAACCACAAGCCTCCTTTGAAATCACAAGCCTCCTTTTGACTACTCGGTAGGTGGTGAGCTGAGGCCAGCAACATTGGAAGATAATCGACTTTTTATTGGGCTGTTGGGCTAATAGCAGCTACTTTTATGGTGTGCACCGCGGGAATTTCCGATAAGTGCCGTAAATCTTTTAAGACAGCTGGCGGCTTTATTTTATCTCAGGCCGAAGGGCGACTACACCACAAAGGTCATTTTTTTTTTCTTTACGGAAACGACTTTTGTGAGTTGTGTTGCTAAACTATATTTTATTTTATAAATAGTTTTATAGACGTATTTTTACAATTTATTTGAGTACAGCGGTTATTGAACTCGAAAAATCAAAATCGAATGTAATAAAATCTAGCTCAAGGTTACTCACGAGTTGTATTATCGTGGTAGAGGGAAATTTAATGCCAGTTATATCACTATGTAGCACCCTAACGGGTATACTCATGTGAATAATGCCTACCAATATAGTGAACTATAAGAAAAACTACTCAGTGTGTAGTCCCTTATAGATCTGGTCAAATTAATTTCCCCACACG
The DNA here is from genome assembly GCF_028476545.2 of Physella acuta. NCBI lineage: Eukaryota > Metazoa > Mollusca > Gastropoda > Physidae > Physella > Physella acuta. The sequence continues at coordinate 98,028 of NW_026733715.1, read as the reverse complement.
AGAAACCTGGACAGAGGTCGATGGCGCCCCACTGCTACGCCACAGCGCACCACGCGATTCACACCACGTGACCAAACGAGCAATCTATTTATAGCCAGCGGCGTAATAATTTTTCACAGAAGGCGACAATGGCAGTAATAACCGGCAATAAAAGGCTAGTCCTGGCCACACGTTTTAATAAATCGCAGGGCGAGTTGGCCAGATTTTCATAGCTTGGAGTGTCTATCATAAATACTGGGACCCCTGGGAAGCTGGGCCGGGTTGGTCTTTAAAGAGTGAAATAAACAGAGGCCCGACACGGCCATATGGTGGAGTGGGGGGGGGGACGATGGACTATAAATACATGATGTCTTAATACAGAGGGAAAACTACTACTCGAGGCATATGCAGGGGGCGAGGGGGGGGGGGGGGGGGAGGGGGGGGGATACACATTTACACACACGTGCACTAATATACGACATACGTATTATACTATAACATATGTATTACCTCACCCTCGCCTAAAACACACTACAGAAGCAAACAGTTTTTAGTAAACTGTTCATAATTCTTCAGCGCATTCTGTAATTTTATATTACATTTAGAAGATTACCTTTTTATACAATTATATTTACATGAACCAATTATCGATCACAAATTATTTCATCTTTCTTCGGTAACATTTCTACAACACTATCCGAAATACCATCCACTCCTTGTTTTATTATTTACCACAATGAAAATAGATACCCTACTAGAATAGACATTAGTGTAGTTTTCTTAAAAAAGTTACTTGAATTATAATATATTTCTTCGACATTTATCTGATTGCTTTAACTCACCTGTCTATACAAGTTTGTCGATATAACTACTTATCTGAAACTATATATTCCGCTAACTACTTACACAGATACAACTAACTATGATGCATATCTAATTTATTAATGTATATGAATATAAGTATCTGAATGTATCCCAAATAAGCGTTTAATGTCATGAAGACTTAATACCTAGAAAATATTTTCTTCGTATGCCCTGGTAATATTAATTATGTCATTCACTCTTCCTTACACAAAACCCTCTCCCCTCTTTACCTTACTACACCACCCCTCTCCCTCCTCTCCCTCCACCACCTATACCCTCTCTCACTCTTTCTCTCCCCCCCCCCCCCGCGCCTATCTGCCCTAAAATATAATTACCTCGCTGTTATTGAACTTGGCATAAATAACACTTTTGGTTGATCGAGACGTGACGTCTGACATACTTCTCACACCACCCCCTCACCCCCACCCCTCGGCTCAAGTCATGCCGAGTATTGCAACCCCCACCCCGGGCTCAAGGCATGCTGGGTATTGCCAAACAAACCTTTGTGTGACATTTGAGACTAGAATTTCGAAACTGTTTTAGAAAAAAAACAAAAACAAAAAAAACAAAACAAAAAAAAACATTTTTAAAAGCGCTTGCATACGTTATAAATGTATTTTGGGAATGGAAACATTGGCTTGTATTGCATAATAAATGTATTTTTGACATGACTAGAGAAATATAAATGTGTTTTAGGTTTGGATTTGTAACCATTAAAAAAAATCTTTTGGACAGTGAAATCATACATGTGATGATGGACAAACAGCCTGAATGCATGTGTAGATGTACTTAAAGAATCGGGTTTCTCTTCTTCTTCTTCGTTCTTAATTTTAGAGTTGGAAGGGATCCCCCCAACACAAGTATACGTGTCAACTGTTTATGCGCCATTGAGGCCATTGACTCCGAATTTAGCCTACTTTTCTCATTGAATTTGTTTCCATAAACTTTTTCCAACCAAGAACAAACTACAAGGCATCCAACCAAGAACAAACTACAAGGCAGCAGTTCTTTGATTTTGGAGTTGTCTCTCCTAGAAGAGTGGCTGTCCCAGCAACAAGATTCATCCGCCCAAGGGTTTGAACTCGAGACTTTTCGGTTTACCCTTAAGGTGTTTGTGTGTCATGACTGATCAGACTGGGTAGTTTAGTAAAGCTCATGTTTGCTAAACCGCCGTCCCAAGTTCGAACCCAATGGCAGATGAGGCTCGATAGCTAGGGGGAAGAAATCCATCACGGAGAAAAGTAAAGTTTCCCTTTCAAACATGACGGTCTATGGGGCAAGTGAAGTAGAGTTCACTTGTTTCTATGACTTCGGCATATGAAGAGATAGTGTGGTCAGCACTATGTCCAGCCGCCTTTACTCTCCTTAACGTGAGTTAGGTACCCATCAGAGTTGGGTGGACTCAGGGAAGGTCTACTGACTTGAACCCGGATTCGAACTCGAGACTTACGGGTTAGAAGTCCAGCTCTCTACCGCTAGACCACTCCGTCGCTTTCATCCAGGAGAGACAACTCCAAAATCAAAGAACTGCTGCCTTGTTCTTGGTTGGACAAAGGCTATGGAAGCAAATCCAAAAAGAAAAGCAGGCTGAAATTGGAGTCTACCGTCTATACGATGCATAGCAGGTTGACACGTAATACCTAATCGTGTTGGATGAAAATTCTATCCGACATTACACAATTAAGAACGAAGAAGAAGAAGATAGAACAACTGCATGAGAAAGAGAATATTAGACAAATTAATGGACTTCGGTTTATCAGCTTGACCTCCAGGTTGTAGAGCGAGTAACCTATAGTTTTAAAAATCAATATTTCTAATTTATTTTGTTTAGAGATTTGTCAAATCACCAAAAAACAGAACAACTTTTCAGAATTTTAAAAATGTGTTTCCGTCTTTTTATTTTTTTTTTTTTTTGTCTTGCGAAGACACACGTTCAAGATCCCATTACATGTTTATACTTCACTGTGTTTTAATATCGATCCCAAATTTATCTTTTGACTAGTGTTCACAGGGACCTACAATAACCACACAACATAATTTAACACAGCGTCCAGTTGCTCATACAGATGGCGTAGTTTGATATTCGCCAATACATTATGTTTTCCCCCATATTCGCCAATACATTGTGTTTTCCCCCATATTCGCCAATACATTGTGTTTTCATAATTTGACAGCGCCCAGTTGCTCATACAGATGGCGAAGTTTGATATTCGCCAATACATTGTGTTTTCCCCCATACTGCCTTAGGTACGGCCCGATTGGATCAGCGACAAATGGCCACCGGTAATTCTATCCGAGCCAACCTGGGCCCCGACGGCATCAAATATCAGCATTCTGGGATCCGCTCTGGTCGCCGGAGTAATGAGGACGATAAACAACGTCACTGGGGGGGGGGGGAGTGCAGTCGGTGGGGGAGGGTTGGGTGGGGGTGGGGGTGGCGATTGCAACCGAATTATTAAAGTTCGGGGTATTGTAAGGGGAGTGTATTCGTGCAATAGTAGAAAATTGAAAATGGGACAGAAAAATATACTTTATACATATTAAGACAATGTCATATGTAGTTTTAAATTCAGGAGTTAATTAGTTTGGAGAATAGCAGTTAATTGATGTGTTTCAAGTTTAAAATCGTAAATAAAGGATTTTTGTTTTTTTTCTAGAATTCGTCGTCTAACATTCCGTACAACTTTGTAACAAGACATCCATATAGGTTTAGGGACCTCATATTAAATGTCATTGTCATGTTGTCACCAGTACCCACGTGATCTGTGTCACAACCCATCTCTTATTTCCCAGTGGAGACGTGCGGCCATTTCTCACCGCAATTACTGACGTGCTAATGAATGTTGAGGGTAATGAGAAATTTGACTTAAATTTGACTTTTAGAAGTCTGTTAGTTCAAAGTCTATTTTAAAAATCTCTTTTTATTCAATGTCTGTTTCTTTAATGAGCAATAATAATTTTTAAAAAAGATAGTGACTGTATCTTCAAATATTAAAGACAATTACACTCTATTTGTGATTGTCTTTAATGTTTGAAATTACTAATACCATCTAGTTTTATTATTACTTGTTACATAATCCTTACTGCAACTATCATTATTTATGATTGTTTTATCCATTTTAGGAAAAATATGATGTCTCTCTTTTTAAAATTGTTTTATTGTACAATCATAATATTGATACGACTATTCTGTTTAGCCTACAAAATTTAAATTAGAAATATAGAAATACTATTCATAAAATAAAGAGTCGCGTTAATGCTAAATTTGACTTACTTCAATTAAATTTATAATTGCTTACGTCGCAATAAAATTAATAAGGCATTGATATGGATCATAAAAATACACGTTGACTGTTATCAATGCGGAATTTTTAAAAATCGATGTTGTTTTAAATAAAGCACAGTAATTGTAGAACAGTCAGTTGTTTTTTAAAACATGTTTGACTCAACAACTCCAGCTAAAATATCCGCCCCTGTTTGTATCATAGCCGATATACGATCACGAGCGTGAATAACGCTGTTTATATTTCACAACAAAAAAACTGGGGGCAAAAATAAAAATGTTATTTCCCAACTGCTGGTTGGTGGAACCAAGACAAATCACGTTGGGATTAGTGCCGTCACGCATGCGTGGTCACCAGCCGTCTCGGCGCGTCTTGTAGTGGTCACGGCATTGCCGAAGGAGCGCCGGTTGGATTACGTGTGTGCGTGTGTCTATGCGTATGTTTGTGTGTACAAGCCAAACTAAACATACATCTTGTGCCACAAATGCGGTTTCTGTCGTCCCTACGTCAGTGCTCATAATTTACGCAATCTTTTATTAAGAAAAGATTCCATTTCTTCGAGTTTATAATAGCGATATATTTCCCCCCATATATTCGGGTTTTCCCCATCTCCATCAATATGTCAATACCGGTAATTCCCGATGGCTGTGATATTTCATTTAAACTTATTGTACAAAAAATAAATTCCTATTTTTTTTTTCGTTTCAACGTCACTTCCGGCAATTTCTTTTTGCTTGTGCGATATGTGGGTTTTATTATTTTTACAATTTTTTTTTTTGCAACATCTTTAAATTTCCAGAAATTTGAAAAAAATATCTGGCTACCCTCGTCTATTTCAATGCGCAATCACACAAGATGCCGGCGTGTATGCCAGAAAGGCCGCTGCATGTAATTACACTGTCCATTTCTCCCGTTCTTTTAAAGTTAAAAAAAAAAGAAATTCCCCGCAAAGATCTGTATCGTAAAATACGAGAAAATTACGTGCTCTTTGGCCGTGCGTACGGACTTTTGGCATGGAGTTTTGCAGGGGAAAAAAATCTGGACACATTCGAATTTAAATTTAACATTTATTTTTATTTCTTGTGCAGTTTCGTGATTTTTGCGAGTGCTTTATCAGAATATAAATTAAAAGAACTTCCAGTTAATTAGTTTTAAAAGACTGTTTTTTTTTAAAACTAATTTAATGGATATTAGAGTATAAATAATTATCTTGCTTATAAAAAGGACATGTGTTTGATGGAAAGATTGGGGGACATGTACGGGGTCGTCGAAGGGGTCATGGGACTTACACGCACCGCGAGGGCTTTTATTTCCTCGGGTAATGGCGTGTTTAATGCCGGCCTAATTCAGAACAGTTTTCTTAAACTCTTGGGACTAATCAATAGGAAATACACAAAATCACATGGCCGGGCCTGATCTGCCGGCTATACTTCCGGTCCAAGATTTCGAAGCGCTTCCGGTGCCTGACGCGAGCCGGAAGTCCTGCATTCAACGATTTATGGTGTCGTCTTATACTGCAACACTACTCCCCCCTCCCCCACGAAATCCATGCTGTTGTTTTTAAGCACAATTGCCAAGGGCAGAATCTAGGAACGTGTCGACTCACGCCGAGCTGTGCTCACGGTGTGCTCACGAGTTCAGGTCGCATACGTCATGCAGCTCATGTGCTTGACCGTAGGTGACGTAAGAAGAAAATGAACACACTGTGTTGACGACTACCTAACGTCTACCAAATGCATATTTTAACACTGCCTAAAACTAAAAGCCGGAAAAAAAGGATAGCGTATTTTTTTTTTTTTTTTACACTCGGCTCAAGGTAGAGTGATAGAGCTTGCTATTAGGAGAGTGGACGTCACCAGTTCGGTTCCCGGCTGGAGTGTGTAGAAAAGATCAAAGTTCATCCAAGGTGTAGGCTATAATGCGAATTGGTTAGGTCAGCTAAAAGAAAATATACGGCTTTTTTAACCGACACCATTGTCACCGTAGCCTTAAAAAAATATAGACTCATCTTTATCAACATCGTAAGAAACAAATTGCTAATTTTTAAAAAAAAAAATTTTAATTTCATATATTAGTTTAGTAGATATTAAGTGATATTTAAAAACTTCAATAAAGAGAGGAATGAGTAATTAATTAAGAAAAGCATATCGATGTGGTGCGAGATTTGTGTGGTTGTGGGCAGTTTGATAGTCGCCATGACGGTGTACACAGAAAGTCATCTCGCAGACTCTCGGTCTGAGACAAAAGATACAGTCGTGGGATCTGATCCAAGTGGGTAGAAGAGCAAAACATAACACGATATGAACCAACCCCGGGGGGTTGCGGTATCTAACAGGACGACCAATACAAGATACTGGAGATTAATTACGCATGTTTAATTAGACCAGAAACATATAATTACTTACGACTTGAACCAGAAACATAACTTTTTAATTAGTGTTATCATTTATTCTAGCCTACAATATATCCTTATATCCTTTATATCCTGTATAAGATTATTATATTTAGCCAATGAACTAAACTACACTGTATCTTTCTGCGGGCAATAGCCATAAGGCTCTCAAACACAGGCACTGCACAATATCACACAGTAATCTCAGGTGAGTTAGCAAACATTATTTCCATATATTCCTGTGGCTATATATATATATATATATATATATATATATATATATATATATATATATATATATATATATATAATTTCCTTATGACAAGCAGCGTGAGGTACTGAACTAAGTATCATAATATTTGTATAGAAGTATTGTAACAGTATATCATTAAGACGCTCAACTTAAACTACTACACCAAGTCTCATATCTATTACCTCTAATTTAGCTAGAGACATATCCCCACATCCTTACAGCGTGTAGCTCCAGTCACTGAAAGAATTCAAACACAATCAGCCAGGGATAAGGCTATCACAGACTACAATGGCCTTGTGTTTCTGTGTCACTACCCCTACCCCAAGTCCCGCTGTGTCACTACCCCTAACCCAAGTCACGCTGTGTCACTATCCCTACCCCAAGTCACGCTGTGTCACTACCCCTACCCCAAGTCCCGCGGTAAAAAACGGAAGTCACGCTGGAAGTAAAAAAAAATAAATCATCGAGTCCACAGTATCGATACCTGTAATCTTGAATTCAAACTTCAAATTACCAATAGTGTGAGATTCGATTCCATCCATATTTTTTAAAAACTGGTTTATCGTTACACGTGACAAACAACCCATGTGTGTGTGTACTATTGGCTTTTCCGTACCTCAATATACAGATCAGTACTAAGATAGAGCTAGCTTAAGCTTTTAGCAAAACCCAAAACCAAACCGAAACGCCGTGCCTTGTTTTAAGCTAAAATTAAATCCAAACACTAAAACTAACCCCAACTTATACTTGATGACATAACTAGATCGTTAGCAGTAATTAATCTCATGACTGTTCTAGAATATTTAGTGCTGGATGATGATGACCGTTCTATCAATCCACCACACAGCGAGCTTTCCACGCCTCGTCGGTGGGACTTGTTGCCCGTAAGTGTTACAGCGAGTTAAAGAATTAGATTGTTAGATTCCTTGGCTTTTGATAGCTTAGTAAATCCCACTGTAATTACAATACCGTATGACATTGTCATTAGGATAGTGTAAAACTTGGTATAATTTTAAAAGAATTAACATAACAAAGCCTGGCTTGCCTTTATAGTTTCTTAACATTCATATTTGTTTGTATCCCATTGACAGAGCTCCACAAGATATTTGAAACGTTAAGTTAACAAATACATAAATATATTTTACCAACTTTAAAAAAAAAATTGATGTTTCAGTTTGTTTGCTATACAACGAAATTACTGTTAACTATTACTTAGAAATGTAAATAAACTTACAAGCTCTAAACTTAATTTAAAAAACGAGATTACTCTCTCTCTCTCTCTCTCTCACACACACACACACACACACACACACACACACACACCTAGCACAGAAACAAATGGACGCCACAATCTGCCCAGCGTACATGACATGCCAACTGCAAGCACGTGAGGTCAAGGCCAGCACCCATTTAGCTAATGAAGGTCAGGGCTGGTGGTGTGATGACCAATAAAAATAACATAGCATCAATGGTTCGCCCTAGCGGATACGACCGACCAATAATGCCAACAAAACCCCGGGCTATGGTGCTAGAATCTGCTGGGATTACGACGTCATCAAAGTCTCTGGCAGTAGGTTTATATACATATATATATATATATATATATATATATATATATATATATATATATATATACTTGAAAAACAAAGAACATTTTAGTCCTGAAGTATTAAGAACCAAAAAGAGAAATCAAATTAAATAATTTTGATTTAATAACACTAATATTTTTTTTCCAATTATGAATTCCTTATGTCATATCCCCACCCCCTCTCTCCCATCCACCATTTAACGGACCTGACCACAACAGCCGCTCACAGTACGTACGCGTGCATAAAAAACACATAAACCAAGCATTACCTAATGCATTAAAAAAAACAAAATACGAAGAAGAAGAAAAAACTGTCATTACGATGTAATCTATTGTGGGTTTTCCCGATAAAGCGCGCAAGAAAAAAAAAGACAAAAGCGTTCCCCTGCAGTGTATCAAGATAGGACGTTAACGAATGCAAAAGCTCCCGCCTAGACATCCACCCATTGTTTCCCCATCCAGCCGCAGCCTATGGAATACTCGTCGGTTTTCTGACAGAAAATGTATTGTTGCTTGTCTGTCTATCGTGTATAATGCGCCCATTCATTACATGCTTTTATCGGCGGAGAAACAAAGGCTATGTCATTGGAAATGTCTGTCGCCAGTCCTACAGGGAGAAAAAAATCGAATTTCGTTTAAAATTCTGAATTACAAAGTCTTTTTTTTTTAATTCTGAATTACCAAGGTTTTTTAAAATTACAAAGTCTTTTTGGCATAAGAAAAAATAAAACAACTCTAGCTGTTTCGAATGGTTGGTCTTAATAGGAATTTGGATTAGCCGGGCAACAAATCCAAAACTCCAACAAATCCAACACTTCCAACAAATCCAACACTCCAACAAATCCAACACTTCCAACAAATCTAACACTTCCAACAAATCCATACTATCCAACAAATCCATAATATTCAACACATCTATCACATTCAACACATATATCACATTCAACACATATATCATATCCAACACATCCATCGTATGCAACACATTCATAACATCCAACACATCCATCACATCCAACACATCCATCTAGTATTAACAACACCCCAGTTACCTGTTGATAAAGCACTAACTCACCTGATGGGATGAGAAATGGAATTGATTAGAGATTGTACAACCAATAGATGTTCAGTCATCTTTTTGTTTTATAATGTCGCACAAAAGAGAGGTTCAAATCCTTTTACATATCTCTGCCACTCCCCCCCCCCCAAATACATGCTCTGCCCTACACCATAGCCCTTTATGACATGGTCTAGTATGAACTAGAGCGGGAGTGATACAGCTATAAGGGCTACACAATTTAGCATTCAAGCTAATTACCTGTGCGCGAATTTTAGGTATAGACAGATCTACCTGTTGCGTATCAAAAGAAACTGAAATATTTTACTGTGTTGATGACTTATCTTATAATACTTATATGTAAAAATATTCTCTCTTTATAGTTCTATTACGTACGTAAGTCCAAAGTCCAAAAACAAAAAGAAGTTGTTTTTTTATAAATATTTTGCTAATCAAAAACCAACGCGCCCTCCATTATCTTATTCCTTTCATCTAGCATCCATCTCTTTGAAGAATTAGTTTTTGCCCGTAATTAAACAAAAAATAAACGGCCCCGGTGTCAAACTGAACTGTTAAATCAATACGCGCGTTGTAATCCTCCGCGTTTTTCATTGAAACCAACTTGAAGAAATGAATCCCATTGAAATCTGGCAATATTTGGCTAAATCCTTTCAATTTCCTGCAGGGGAATATCAGGACTCAGTGCGTTACGTGAAAAAACGGTAGTCACTTTTATGTACGCAGGAAGGATTGAAGGGAAAATTTGAAATTTTAGAAACAGATAACTGGAACAGAGGGCCTGATTTTAAATTAGGAATTGAAATGTGTATGGTGGTCTAGGTGTGTACAACATACAATTCATGAGCCATATGTGGATTTAGTCATCGTGTTTTGAACACAGGTGTGTTAAAGGCGGTTGTAAAATGTGTACATCTAATTAGTATCTGACTAGAGTCGCCTGCGACATTGTGTTTGCTTTCTTTTTAAGGCAGAGGGCGTTCTTTTCATTGTAGTAATGACTTATATTTATTTCGGTGAAATGGCTTCGTTCTGTTTTGTGTAATGACTTGTTAATTTGGTGTAATGACTTATTTAAATAATTTAAGCACCAAAGACAAACGAACACCAAGACCAGATAACTATGTAGCGAAATATATAGATAGTATGTATAGATAGTATGTAAGCCATGTAGCGAAATATATAGATAGTATGTATAGATAGTACGTAAGCCATGTAGCGAAATATATAGATAGTATGTATAGATAATATGTAATCCATGTAGCAAGATGTATAGGTAATATGTACCGATAGTATGTAAGCCATGTAGCGAGATATATAGATAGTATGTATAGATAGTATGTAAGCCATGTAGCCAGATGTATAGATAGTATGTATAGATAGTATGTTAGCTGTAGCGACGGGTACGGCCCCCACTAGACTCAACAAGGTTTATTGAACACATTTGTTTATTTCCCAGGCGACGCCTCTGGGCCAGGAGCAACAGCGGCCCCCACAGATAGAATTACTCACCCCCCCCCGTCCCCTAACACGTCTTTTAGTGGGATTGATTCCGCCACAATAAATGTCCTCAGTGTTTTAGATCTAATGTGTCGAGTCTAGACAATTGACAACTTTTTTTTCTTATTGTTATTTTTATATTTTATACACATACAGACATTATATATATATATATATATATATATATATATATATATATATATATATATATATATATATATATATATATATATATTATATAAATAAGTGTGTGTTTGTGTTTACGTGATACTCCAGTCAGCAATACGAACTTTTACGTTAGATGACGAACGCTCTACTACTAGACCACTCAGCCCCATATCTTTATTAAAGCTCAGAGCGAATGATAAAAATAAAAAAATAAAAAATATCACTATTGTATCATCCCCTCCGGCTGTGAGGGAATATCCGTGAGTCTCTCCACGGTTGATGTGATAAATACTTAATCAATCTTCACACTCAGTGACGGCTTCACGCTCGACCAAACACGCCCCAACAATGAGACAACACCCAACTTGAATACGACACCCTCTCACACGCCGATGAAAGAAACCCCTAAGCCGCCGCCGACTAGATCAAAGTTTCAAATAAAACGTCGATACTAATTGTACAAGGGGACAGAAGCAGTGGCTGGTAAAGACGCCCACTGTGTTGATACTGAAGGCTGTATTATCCTTTCGATTTCCGTAAAATCAATTAAGGGAAGGAACTCGGGATGCGGAATTATTATTGACGTTTATAGGGTCCAAAGAAGGCGGTACAGCGACAAGCTATTCACAATAGTATAGCGCTTTTCTTGTTAACTGTTTTAAATCATTCCATTTCTAGATCTCAGAAGGTATCAAAAATGAAAAGAAGCCTATATAACTAAAAATTATGTATATACATATATATATATATATATAATTATATATATATATATATATATATATATATATATATATATATATATATATATATATATATATATATATATATATATATACATATATACATTTATACATATATAAATATATACATATATATACATATATATACATATATATATACATTTATATATACATATATATATACATATATAAGTATATACATATATATATATATAAATATAAATATACATATATATATATATATATAAAGTATATGTATATATATATATATATATATATATATATATATATATATATATATATATATATATATATATATATATATATATATATATATCTTACGGTATTAAATGCTCCGGCTATTTACAATATTATTGATATGTTCTAATCCAAGATGGTGTACCCGATGATTGACCGGGTCAATTACTAGTATCAAGGGCGGTCATCCCCGGCGGGAAATGAATACACCAAAACGTTGATCAAATGGTCAGCCAATCAAATCCGGCTTTGATGCATGACTTGTCATTTTTTTTTTCAATCAATTGGCCAAGGCACCGCTAGGGCGTGGGACGTAAGACGGGGAATGGGAGTGGGGGGTAGGGGTGGAGGGTGGGGAGATGTTAGAGATTAGGGTAGGGGATAGGGTAGTGTCATTGAAGTCAATCAGGATGTATATCAGGGTGGGTATCGGGAAATGTATCTTTGCTTAAGCTGATTGCCCTAGACGCGCCCAGACATCTTTATATCTTCCAAACGCCAAATATGGAAATTACAAATGATCGTATTTTAATGGAGAGGTATTACTAGGTATTAGTAGACCTCCATATATATATATATATATATATATATATATATATATATATATATATATATATATATATATATATATATATATATATATATATATATATATATATATATATATATATATATATATATATATATATATATATATATATATATATATAGTAAAACCTGCTATATATGTAAACAATAACCACTCGCTAAACCATGCCTATATTAGAACCACCATAGGACTGAGAAAAAATACAAATACAATAATGCATGCACCAATCAATAGCAACGTGATTTATCAAGAAACCTATTTGACAAAGGACTGACTAAAGTCTAGTACAGAATGTCTCCTTTAGAGCCAATTCAAGGAAATAACGTGTAAAATAAGTGGTTAAAAGATCAAAGCGGGTCTTCGGCCATTTGCATACATTATTCATCTCATTGCTGCTTTAAACGTGTGTAAGTAATGCAAATAAATACGTCTTTATGTCTTGAAAACGAAATTAAGTATTAAATAAAATAAAATGAATTTTATCAACATTAAAAAAAAATTGAAAGAAAAAAAATTTAAATCCGAGATCGCAAAACAGCAGTGATAAAAATAGAAATTCCTGACGTCACAATTTTTTTTCTTTCTCTCAGTCAGACAATAAGTCCCGGCAACTCTTTTGATTATTCATAGGGCATCTTAACCGCCGGCCACATACCCCCTCCCGCCTCCCTCCACCACATTGCTAAGTCTTCCCGATCGCATAGCCGGAGAGAGAGAAAAAACCTGTAAAACCTAGGCTCGGGTCTAGTGAAGCGTGGAGGACAAATAAGAGTGTAATTCAATTATTAAAGTCCTGCGATTGGTCGTTGATTGGTTGTTTGATCAGGGGAGAGAAGGCGGATTGGAGAGTTGCGTTACTTTATGGTTTGATGGGAGTATTTGTTGGGAGAGATCTAAGACATCTGTGAAGGGGCTGTAATGCACCCGGCGAGGTGGTTACTCCATTTTGTGACAGAAACGAGGTGATCAATGGTAGCGAGTGTATGACGTAAAGATTTTATTTTTACCGTTTATTTGAGGTGGGAAGTGGGGAAAAAGATACCTTTAGTATGACAATAAATAAAAGGTTGTTTATATATTAAAATGATACTTTTTATGGTATCAAAGTTTAAAGCGTGACAATATTAGACAATTTTACTTCTTGTATGTTGTTGTGATTTTGAGAAAGTTCCTCAGAAATTGATACTTTTGTAGAAAATGGCAAAATCTAAAAAATGATATTTTTTTAGAGTAATTGGTCTGAATATGAAGGAAATACATTTGGTGAAATACATATTGAACCACAGAGTGGCGGGCGACAACCACGTGATGATGTCAGCCACCTAAAAATGTCAAACATGTAAGCATGTCAACAATCTAATAGCAACCCTTTGATGCCAACCACCTAAAAAAGTCAACCATCCATTAATGTCAAACACATAAGGGTGTCAACATTCTAATAGCATCCCTTTCATGATGTCGATCTCCTAATGATGTTGCTAGCTAATAATGCCAACACAACTTCAAGTGCGTCTATGTGCTAGACCAACTTGCAACGAGAATTTGAACGCTAATCGCCTTGCATGGCTAAAACCCTTCAGAAAGGAGTCCGTTCGCTCTACCATACGACGCACAGGTATCGATAACAGCAGAGTCGACTCGAAACGAAAACGGTTAATTACAAGTCCAGAACTTGAACTTTTTGTTTTTGAATCTTGTGAACATTTCTATCAAGTAAGTGACATGGAAACTATTCCAAGATTTAAAAGGAAATTTATTTTTTCTATAGTCTTGTACCATGACGATCTAGATCTACTAAAATTTTACTCTAAAACACAAAGCTGTTTTTTCTCTAAAGTGCTGCTGATGTGATGGTTGTGTTATTTTTTGCTGTTGTATGTGACTTGTGGGATGGCGTGGTCTAGTGGTTGGGCGCAAGAGTGCTATACCGAAAGTCTTGAGTTCGAATCTGTGTTCAAATCAATAGAACGTCCCTGAGTTCCCCAAACTGATGGGTACCTAACTCATATGAGGGAAAGTAAAGGCGGCTGAGCATTGTGCTGGTCACACTATCCCTTTATTTAAACCACGGCGACTGTCACCTTAACCATCTTGATTTATAGTGTCACGTCCGCCATCTTGTAATAACATGTTAACCACCTGTTCACATTGTCACATGAACTATTAACCGGCAATATGTCAAGCTAACCAGTTATTGCAAAAAAAAACAACTTAAAACCTAAATGACATCGTTTAACCAGCAATGTCAAGCTAACCATTTGATGCTGGAAAAAAAACTTAAAAGCTAAATGCCATCTTTTGAACAATCCGTATACAGTTTTAATTATTCACGTGTCATTTGATCTCTGGCAGGTCAGATAATTAATTACATCCACAAAGACTCTTTCCAGCGTATCCAATTCCCTTTTTTTTTAACATTTAGCATTTTCTTTGAATAACGCGAGCCCTACTCGTCTATCAATTTTATATGAAGCATAATATAATCAAAGATATTCATACATCAAACATTTAAACATATCAGGTGGCTGTCTGACACAGTTAAATACAGACATTTAAAAAAAATATAACAAATAAAATATTTTAAAAATAATTAAAATAAACAAAACGAGTTTTATACAGCTATAATTAATTATTCATTAATAAAGAATATTTACAAACAAAAGGGGTAAAATTGTGTATTTACCTGGGGTAGGAACATGTTCGATTCCTGATCAGTTGACGGCCGCGGACTCACGGGCCGAGAGAGAGGGAGAGAACCCAAGTTAATCGTCTGCTGTTGGGAGTCGTCGTGTGGGCTACGGGCGGTTGGACGGCCGCGGTATTTTTTTCTTGTAGACGGCTAGAGGGTGGTGGGGCGGGGGGGGGGGGCTACTTTAAGTTTGTGGGCAAGTCTGACGCTATTAGTTATGATATACATAGACAAGTCTGCTACTGACCCTATAGGTTATGTCATACAATAGCACACACACACACATATATATATATATATATATATATATATATATATATATATATATATATATATATATATATATATATATATATATATAGTATATGATGTCAGATTCTTAGATATGAGGCTCATTTCCGCGTCACTTGTTATTAAAAATGGTCACATGAGCATCCTACGGCTTCAGTTACACAACGCATATTGCCCGTTAAGTGCGTGTAATTGGAGAAGTGGGGGGGGGGGGGGTGAGGGAGGGTATGGCTAATTGAGATTTTTACCACAGAACAATAATTACACTTGGTTGATATCCACAACCATTGGTTCAACCTGTGATCGTCATTAAACGAATCGCACTGTGATCACTGACAGCGTATGTGTGATCATTCTAAATACTGATTCCTGAGATAGTCTAAAAGGCGCATAACCAGTTGACACGTAACGCTTAATTGTGTTGGAGGCGTGATCGAGTCGGCAAAAAGCCCATGGTTGATAAATTCGAACAAAGTCTCGAGTTCAAACGCACTGGCAGATAACTCTCGATCCCCTTCAACACTAATAATTAAGAACGAAGAAGAAGAAGAAGAAGACGGAGCTTATCCAAAATTTCCACACACAAAAAAATTACAAATCGGCTCTGAACTTTTGAAGGTTTGTGCTATCGAACAATTCTCATCAAATCGAAGTTTATTGTCAAGTCAAAGTTCTGTTCACTGAAAACGAACATGGATGTGAGTTATAGAAACAGAAAGTTATTCTCGTCTAACAATCGATGATACCAGTTTTCTGGTCACTTTAAATCCTGGAGCTGTTGTAGGGTCATGGTGTTGGGGGTGGCGTGAGGCATGGACAGCAGATTAGACAACCGGTGGGTGTTGACTCCCCCTCCCCCCCCCCTCACATCCAGTCGGTACTTGTCAGGCTACGTAACATTTGGTCAGTGTTTCAGAATGTAGCCTATGTGTCTGTCAGTTTAATATTTTGACCATTATTTTGGACTTTATCGGTTAACCAACTTGACATTTAGACTTTGGGCGATATTGTCAACTAACTTGATATATTTATCCTCATCTCATTATCTTTTGTGCCCAAAACACATGGAGCAGATGAAGTAGAGCTCATCTGTTTTAATGACCACAGCATATGAAGGGATAGAGTAGTCTGCCGCCTTGGTTTCCCTAACGTCAGTCAGGTATCCATCAGAGCTGAGTTTCGAACATTGGACTTACGGTTTAGCAGTCGTAAGCTCAACCATCCGACCACGCCGTCCCTACTTGACATATTGACCGTTGCATTTGACTCTATGTCCAGTTTGAAAATTTCGGTCGCTGTACCTCCTTCAGTAAGCCAATGTGACTAAATCTGTCATAACCACGCTGGTAATCTTATGATAAATCGCAATCTCAGGGGCAGACAAGCGTCACAAAGACGCCGTCTAGAAAACTCGAAAATACGAATTATTCCGTTTCATCGTGGGCGACCCAAAATGCCAACAAGTGAATTATTTTATTTTTTCAAACTTTTTTTATTTATTCCTATAATGATTGAACCATTCTAGTTCGGTGTAGAGTTTCCATAAATCAATTTTATGGACGTTTAAGTCGTAGAGGAACTATTGAATAGAAATCTTTCCTAGAGTCTGACCCACTCCCTCACCCCTCCCAGCTCAGGACAACGGAGCAAATAATAGCTCAGAGCAGGGGGATAAATAACGCAGTAAGATGGCCGACGTCCGCCTACACAACAAGGCGCGCATGCGCAGGGACAAAAACCCAGCGGAAAGCACCGATTGGGTTCATAAATCACAATTTGTATCATATTATCTATGGGGGAAGAAAATAAATAAATATCAATTATGGGCCCTTGATAAATGACCGATCGGCCGGCGAAAAGACAGGTCTTGTCTGTTGGGTTGTCTGCCGGTGGTGATGACCTGTCCATTGTTGACCTTTGGCCTTCTTTTTTCCCCCAATGTCCACTGGTTTTAAGTTACAGTTGGTTTTTTACTTAATTCCTATTTGTTTCAGCTTGCTGTTTTAAAAAAAACGAAATCCAATTTTGGTATTTTTTTTTAGTTGAAGGAAAATATTTATTTTCTTCCTTTACATTAGGAAAGATTAACCAGGTCTGTCAGATGGGAAAGGGTTAACCATGTCTTGTACATTAGACTGGATTGTTTTTTGGTCATAGGGTGTACCTGAGTTCACTCAGCTCTAATGGGTACCTGACATAAATATGGGAAAATGGCGGCGAATGGACATGAAGTTGATCACACAATCCGTACACAGATAGAAACAGATAAACTCTACTCTACCTATTCTGTGGATCATAAGATCTGAGATTGCACTTTTAATTTCGTTTTTATCCTTAAAATATGGTAATCTATATTTTTCTCTCCAAATATTGCTTATTCCTGTCAATGGATAAGCACAATGTCTATTCCACATCGAAATCATCATCATCTTTTTCCGTTTGAGCCCAAGACACATGGGGCAGGTGAAGTAGAGTTGATCTGTTACGACCACAGCATACAAGGCAATATTGTGGTCATCATTATGTCCAGCCGCCTCTGTTTCCCTAACGTGAATTAGGTACCCATCAGAGCTGGGTGGACTCAGGGACGTTCTTCTGACTTGAACCTTGATTCGAACTCGAGACTTTTGGGTTGACGCTCTACTTCTAAGCCACGCCGTCCCCTCTTTATTCAGAGTTTACTGTATTGTTCTAAAAAATATATGCTTAATTGTGAAATTGTAAATATGCCAACAATTATTCAATTCACGATGATAAAACCACACGCATCGTTACAGGAATAATAAAAAAAATCATTATCGTCCACCATTAGCTATGAAAACAAACAGGTTGATTGAAAGAAACCTCAAAATATTTTTATGTTTTCATTTTACATTATTTTCTTAATTTTTATTTTTGAAATTTAAAAAAAAATTATCAAGAGATAATCTTAATTTAAAAATCCAAGTTAAAAAAAACAACTTCAAACGTATCTGAACAGTCGTAGTTGAACCAAGTGTCACCCTTTTTTTTAAGTAAAAAAATTCAGTAGTGGGGGGACAATTCAGCACACTCCATTATTCATTCGGTATCCATTTTCGTTTCCGCCACCTCAGTCATTATATTTGCCAGATCAAACGAAATAAAAATAGGCCAAACTTGAAATTAAAAAAACAATCTCTATGATCATATCCAAGTGGTTCCAAACATTACTATCGTTATTAAAAATTCAGGGCCCACTCCGCGAAGTCACATATAGCGTCTGTTCTGTGCGCATGTTTGGTGCGCATGTCAGGTGGCTGATAGTATCATTAGAAACACAATCAGGGCCAGATGACTAACGCAACTAATTTGATTTGTATGTTTAATTTATAATAAGATGCTAACATACGTAAAATTTGTACCGGTATAAGAGAGTATTTTTATAATAATACCAGTGCCAGGCTTAAGATTACTACAGAAATTAGAGTACTTTCATTTTAAATTGACATTAAAGATGTGTAAAGTTTTATTTTAAATTTACATTAAAGATTTGTAAAGTTTCATTTTAAAATTACATTAAAGATTTGTAAAGTTTCTTTTGAAATTTACATTAAAGATTTGTAAAGTTTCATTTTAAATTTACAATATAGATTTGTAAAGCGTGTGTTTGTGTGTATGTGTGTGCAGTGTTTCTTCCAAACTTTTTTCTCGGGAGGGGGGGGGACTTGACATTTTCGGGGGGGGGGGGGGCGGTAGACTTTTATTCGGGGGGGGGGGGCGGACACTGTTAAAAGTATATATTTTCTATATAAATTATATAAATTTCATTTCGTTCGGGGGAGGGGGGGGGCTGTGTGTGTGTTTCTCTGTGTGTATTTATGTTGTGTTTATGTTTAAATGTGTATGTGTTCGTGTCCATGATCAGGCAAGACAAGTTAAAATCACGGCGCATATTTTTTTTATACATTCAGCTTGAGAACTTTTTTAGAATGAGTTGGGGGGGGGGGGGGGGGAGAGGAAGGTCGACAGGACGGTGGGAGGGAGGGAAGGAGGACGGAGAAATGAACAATCTCCCTCCTATCAAATAAGGCTTCTCCTGCGTCACATTAGCATGGCCCCACAAATTGAGATATTAATCGTCCCTCCCAACACTCTTCTGACATTAAGATTTTCGGGTCGGGGTGGGGGGGGGGGGGAGGTCGGGAAGGCAGTCGATGGAGAATAGAGGGGGGTGGAGGAGGAGAATGAAAAAAAGTGAACATGGGAGGAGACGTTTTTTTTTTCTTTCTCTCAAACTTTCAAGCCTGTTGCTGTGTTTGATAGAAACCACAGTTTAAAAAAAAGTCATAACGACATGAAAATTCAAAATTCATCTTTTTATTTTTTTCCCTCTAGACATAAAATGCGAATGTTATAGGGCAGCCTTTAAATGAATGTTGTGTATATTGGAGAAGTGATGATAATTCTCGATCAAGTTTCTATTGTTGAAAAAACAAATTTTATGTTGACAAGTTGACGATAACACTGAGCGGTCAAGTCATGTCAGGATTTTATGGACAGGCCATGATGTTGTGGCCTTGGATGATTATATATATATATATATATATATATATATATATATATATATATATATATATATATATATATATATATATATATATATATATATATATATATATATATATTAGTCCAGTCATAAGGTCTTCGTCTTTTACCCGTTCGTGCCCAACACACATGGGGCAGGTGAAGTAGAGTTCGTCTGTTACAATAACCACGGCATACCAGGGCGTAGTGTGGTCACCTCTATGTCCAACCGCCCGTGTTTCCTTCACGTGTGTCAGGTACTCATCAATGCTGGGTGGACTCAAGGATTTCCTGAAAACTTGAGCATGTGATCCGAACTCTAAGACCTTAAGGTTAGCAGTCATAAGCTCTACCATTCGACCACACCGTCCCTACTTTACCCTACACACTGCAACCACTGTAGCTATGCTGATGTACAGTCCTATTGTTAGCTGAACCATCAGAGTAAAATAACCCTTTAGTTTTATTTGTAACTCAATTTGATTGTGTTGTCCTACATTTGATTCCCCACCAGTAGTGTCAGTGTAAGTTTTAATTGGCTATTAACCGCGGTCCCGAGGGGGCCTCTGATTCAGTCGATCAATGCCGCGGTAAATGTGGCGTTACTTCCCTTTAGTGGAGGTCGGTTGGGTGCTGGTTCTTGGGATAGGTAAGTAAACATGACTCGGTGTTGTTGTATTGAACTTGTGACATGGGTGGCAGTGGTGTAGATGACATGTCACAATGATGGCAGTGGTGTAGATGAGATTTTGTCACAATGATGGCAGTGGTGTAGATGACATGTCACAATGATGGCAATGGTGTGGATGATGACATGTCACAAAGATGACAGTGGTGTAGATGACATGTCACAATGATGGCAGTGATGTAGATGACATGTCACAATGATGGCAGTGGTGTAGATGACATGTCACAATGATGGCAGTGGTGTAGATGACATGTCCCAATGATGGCAGTGGTGTAGATGACATGTCACAAAGATGGCAGTGTTGTAGATGAGAACTTGTCACAAAGATGGCAGTGGTGTAGATAACTTGTCACAAGGATGGCAGTGGTGTAGATAACTTGTCACAAAGATGGCAATGGTGTAGATAACTTGTCACAAAGATGGCAATGGTGTAGATAACTTGTCACAAAGATGGCAGTGGTGTAGATAACATGTCACAGAGATGGCAGTGATATAGATGACATGTCACAATGATGGCAGTGGTGTAGATAACATGTCACAAAGATGGCAGTGATGTAGATAATAACTTGTCAAAGATGGCGGTGGTGTAGATGAGAACTGGTCAAAGATGGCGGTGGTGTAGTTGGAAACTTGTCACAATGATGACAGTGTTGTAGATGAGAACTTGTCACAATGATGGTAGTGGTGTAGATGACATGTCACAAAGATGACAGTGGTGTAGATGAGGACTTCTCACAAAGAAGGCAGTGGTGTAGATGAGAACTTGTCACAAAGAAGGCAGTGGTGTAGATGAGAACTTGTCACAAAGATGGCAGTGGTGTAGATAACTTGCCACAAAGAAGGCAATGGTGTAGATAACTTGTCACAAAGAAGGCAGTGGTGTAGATAACTTGTCACAAAGATGACAGTGGTGTAGATGAGAACTTGTCACAAATGATGGCAGTGGTTTAGATAACTTGTCACAAAGATAACAGTGGTGTAGATGACATGTCACAATATGGCAGTGGTGTAGATAATTTGTCACAAAGATGACAGTGGTGTAGATAACTTGTCACAAAGATGGCAGTGGTGAAGATGAGAACTTGTCACAAGAATGGCAGTTTTGCCGATACAATCAATACTAGCTATACCAATACAATGGTACGGCTAAAGCGAAAAGAATATAATTCTGATTTTTAAAAAAAATGGAATAAGGAAGACTTGCGAGCATGTAACTGCTGGTGATTTCTCTCATCAGGTGTGAAGATGGCAGATCCTCGATTTGCCAGATTTTTATACATTTGTTTCAACTATTCCACAACAAACAAAAAAAAAACAAGACCATTTTTTTTACACCTTGTGCCAAATGGTTAAGTAGGACCCACGAGTTCTAATTTTTTTTTTTTTTTTTTTTTACATCTATAGAAATAAAAAGTCACAACAATAGCAACAGGGTTTTTTTAAAGATTCCAGTGACCCTGAAAAACATCATATTTTTTGTTCCTGTAACAGCACGTTAAGACCTCGGTACCAGACGATACATTTCTTCATGGCAATTTAGCGCCGTCTACCCATTACCCTACCTAAGTAGTTCGTTGTTTCTTTTAAATTAAATTTTTTTGCATATGGAAATAACTACAGTCTAATATAATCGTTTGTGTAATATTTATTTTTAAAAATTTACAAATTTTGTGTCAAATTTTTTTTTTTTGAGGAGGGTGGAGGGGGTGGTATTTTTTAAAAAATACAGTTGCTGGTGTTTTATTTCACCTGCTGACGTCATCAGAACAAATTAACCGAGCACTAAGAACGTGAACTCTTACAAGGGGCGTTAACTCATGTTATATTTTAGGATTGGAAGGAGTTTCAGCAAAACATTTTTTTGTCGGCAATCAGATCGTGTACAATTTTTAGCTGGGAATAGCCTGGGATAGGTCTATGTCATGTGTGTTCGGTTGGGGTGGGGGGGGGGGGAGATATTATTATTAAAAATACATCTTTTGCACCTTCAATTTTTTTACAGAAGGTTTTGCAAATATACTCAACAATTATCATGCACCTCCAATGCAACGGGTGGTCTGAATGTATTTTCTTAACCTGCGTAAACCAATGGATTGTGTTTTCTTACACAAAAATACGAGAACTAGCAAAATCGTGAAAAACTAGGTTGAACTTACAATGTGTGAGAAATGATCACTGCTAAATAATTACCACCAATCGTTACAACATATAATTGCATTTGTTTGTTTAAAATTTGATCTGTTTTAGTTGCTATGCTGTAGTACGCAATACAATTTCATTAAATACAGTCTTATTTCATTTATATTTAAAACAAACAAAAAATGTAACAAATCAGTGCTAGATTATAATATAATAATTTATAACGATCCTCAATTTGGGCTAAAGCTGTGCGTAAGACAGTAAAATTTTGTTTCATATCTTAAACAACTACGATAATTGTACAAAAATGTAGGACTAACCATCTTAATATTTCATGTTTTTATAAAGTTTTCTATTTATTTTATTTTTATTTAACAACAAAAAAAAAATTAAAAAGAAAAAAAAATTAGTATTATTTCCAAAACTACCTATTTTTAAATATGCTATGCTAAATTTGAAATATATGTTCGCTAAGGAAATATTCGATAACTAAAACAGAAAAAACAAAATAACAAACCATTTTCTGTTTTGTAGAATGATGTTCTATTTTTAATTCCCCTTTCATTTTTTCTCCGTTTCTAATTTTTAACCTCTCAACGACAAGTCAACGTGGATTGATTTAATATGGCCGTCATCAGGGGACGCAACTCGGGCCAAAACAACATTTTGTTTTAGATCACTCAATTTACGATTTGTCGTATCTCCACATTTTTATCTTTACATTTGTAAATGTGTGTTTAAGGCCAGATATTTTTACACGCTTGTAATTAGTGTCAATTCTGCTGTTGGCGAAAACAGGATTTTTTTTTCCTGAGAATATTTTCCTGAAAGTCGTAATTTTATGGCGTTTCGAGTCTTGATCGAAGCAGCCTGAGCTAGGTACGTTTTAAACATAGTTGGATATCGTAACCACAATTTTAGTAGAATATAACTACGCTTCGGCTGCATTTATATATTTTAAGAACCTGTTGAGGCACCATTGAAACTTCATCAGGGGGTCTAAAATGGGGTCTACTGACCCCTTTGTTAGATTTCTGAGTTGATCCACACATTTTTTTAAAAAGTTTAGATAGAAGAATCTAGGTAATGGCTGGAAGAAATAAGACTTAGTTGTCAGTCGCCCCAACTTAATAAAGTGGATATTAAACTTTGGGGATAGTGCTATTTAAAAAGCTAATATACTTTTTGTGTGTGTTTATTTGTAGATTTTATTTTTAGTTTTTATGATATTTTTAGTTTTCATGATATTTGTTGTTTTTATCGTGATATTTCAAATGAGATGTTTTATTCAGAAATGTAAATTTTTATGTTTATAAATATCTAGCCCTCGTTTCTGGCGATTCTACGGTCTTCACCTCCCTAACAACGAAGACCATAGAACGGAGCAGACTTGGAAACGTTTTGTTTCAAAATAACAATTGTTCATTTTACCAAAATAATATTTAACATTGTAATTTTTTTTATTTGAGTATCAACCTTAGTAACAAATTCATTGAGATGATATTCTAAAGCGGTAACCAAACTGTCTATCCTTTATCTGAGGCTAAAATCGTGTATAAACATGTCTACTCTACATTGTTAGTATAGTGCTTGACAAATTACATTCCTTATCCTATTCGAACTAACCGCAGTACAGTACGTGTATGACAGATTATTTCGATTAGCGGGTATTCCCACAGGGAGTCCTGCGGATTTTCCCGCATAATTCATGGTACTGTTACAAAATGAATGATTCTAAGAATATTAACCTCGGATGTTGCCCACATGTTCTAGGCTGCCCCCAAAGAATTGACCTGATTATAAGCGCGTTACACTTTCATTTGGCTAACAGGGGTCAACTGGACGGGGCATGAGGGAGGTTGTGAGCTTGACCAACCCCTGTCGGTCCCCGGGCGAATGGGCGATGTGATTTCTATAGTGATGTTGGGTGAGTGGGGGTAGTGGGAGGTAGTAGGGGGGTGTGGGGGATGAGGGCTTGTTTGTCGGGTAGGATAGGAGATTGGCGTGGCAGGAAATAAGATTGATTATTGTGTTTCTTCACATATACAAAGCAACATATATATATATATATATATATATATATATATATATATATATATATATATATATATATATATATATATATATATATATATATATATATATATATATATATATATATATATATATATATATATATATATATATATATATATATATATATATATATATATATATATATATATATATATTAACATTTTGAGTTTAACACCTTGAAAACTGATCAGTCCCCCCACACACCCCTGTTAAACCTGACAAGACCCCCCCCCCACACACACACGCACATCGGCTACGACCTGACAATGCCCCCGCCCCCCCCCCCCACACCTGCTACAACCTGACACGCATTCCCCCCCCCCCCCCCCCCCACCACACACACCTGTTAAAACCTGACAAGTCGCCCCCCCCCCACCCACACACACACACACCTGCCCAACCTGCAACAAACTCTCGCTCAACAAATTCGTCACTGCCGTGAAAGACTGGAAAAAACCGGACAAATAGCCGGCGCATTAGCCGGATGGACGACGCCCCACTGCGGCCAGAGCGAGGCTCGCCCTAGGAGCGACCAGTCTGGAATCCCAGGTACCATCAAAACGTCATCGGGGTAAATGGCACCCGCTGCTCGCTGAGGTCTCGGGTTTAGAAGGGATGGACATGTGATCAGCGAGAGGGGTGACTGGTGATGTGTGTTTGTGTGTGTATTTGTGTGTGAGTGTGTATTGGGGTGTTTGTGTGAGTGTGTATTGGGGTGTTTGTGTGAGTGTGTATTGGGGTGTTTGTGTGAGCGTGTATAGGGGTATATGTGTGTGTGTGTGTTGGGGTGTTTGTGTGAGTGTGTATTGGGGAGTTCGTGTGAGTGTGTTTTGGGGTGTTTGTGTGAGTGTGTATTGGGGTGTTTGTGTGAGCGTGTATAGGGGTATATGTGTGTGTGTGTGTTGGGGTGTTTGTGTGAGTGTGTATTGGGGAGTTCGTGTGAGTGTGTTTTGGGGTGTTTGTATACCCGTCTGTGAACTTGTATATGTCCCTATGCGATTTGTTTGCTTTCAGTATATGTCAGCTAATCTGCGTGTTTTTAGTTTTATGCTCGTATCTGTGTGTACATAAGTATGTGTTCATATCTATGTGATAACCTTTGCGTGTTAGCATTTATTGTCTGTGCGTGATAGTCAAATTAAAAGCGAATCTTTTGTCTTAGCGTTCTATAAAAAAATAATGTAGACTGTGTATAGATCTAGATATACTATTGAAGTGTAATACAAAATAACTCGAAATATCCTACCCAGAAGATCGGCTTTTTATGGTGCTATTACTCACATTTTAGATACTTTGGTTAAAGATTGTCCCCATCACTTCACTCTTAAAACTGTCCCCCCCGCCCCCAGGACCACATTTCTCACATTAAAGTTGTCCAGAGCCCCGCCCTAAAAAAGTCAGTTACCAAAAATTACGTTTTCTTTTCTTCTAATCTCCCGGCACCTTCATCGCTTCTGCCGCCATCTTTCCCTCGTCATTACAATCAACCCACACAAGGGGCAGTAACTCATCATCAGTCTGACCACACATAGGGGGAGACAATTTCTCAAACAATCTTTTAAAAAAAAAAACACAATCGTTGATGATGGCCGTACGATACATTAGCGTGTGATTTTTGTACTGTCCGTGGGTGGGTGGGGTGGGGGTGTGGTGGTGGTGGGGGGGGAGGCTCTAATGAATGTGAGTCAGTCCAGACATAGTTGAAGTCATATTGATCTGGAACCGTTGGCATCCAAGTGGTCAGGCTGATGTCCGCACATATTATGGAGGGGGGTGAAAGGGTGGGTGGGGGGGGGGGGTAGAGAGTAGGGATGACTGGTCAGAAGAAATTAGAGATCCACTATATGTTAAAGGCTATCTATCCCACATTATGTGAGCATGAGATATGAGACTATCTGAGCCACCATATCTATAACAAGATATCTGACACAATATATGAGATGCGATATCTGAGACACGATATCTGAGACACGATATCTGAGCCACAATATCTGAGCCACAATATTTGAGACACAATATCTTAGACACAATATCTAGGACACGATATCTGAGACAGTATCCATGAGCCACTATGTACGCCAATACATATGAGCCGTTATACATAAGCCACATATAAGAGCCACTGTATAAATGTATATGATGGCCATTATGAGGCGGTTAAGTATGAAAGCAACACCATGCACATTGAGATACTCTATGTACATGAGGAAATATAAGCTTTGGTATACAATATGTTATTACTTTAAGTACCATATAGTGTGTACAAAACTACGCGATACAAAATTTTGAAAATACAAATTTTAACGACTACTTTAAAATAATTGGTGGCTTGTTATTTTTAAATTTGAAGATGTGCGTTTCAAAATAAGTTGATGGTCTTTTTGGGTACTTTAGAACACAATGTGGTCAACATTTGATTTATCTCCCTTTAGCTTTGTAATATGGACAGGGAGACAACTGTATAAATTAGAGCTCGTTGCTTTATTAGGATGCTTGATGTGTGTGTTTATTGCTAAGTTATGACGGCCGATGTATAGGGCTATCGCACACACCTGACAAAAGGATAACTGGTGATGAACGGTCGCACCCGAGCGTCGAGGTGAAACGGTCGAACTAAAGCGTCGAATAGAGACACGAGTGCAGGGGGAAGGTGGTATTGTCACCAAAAGGTCGAGAACCTTCTGTTCCCTTCACGCTTGAATGAACACAAGTATCGACCTGTCCGTTAATTGACAGACTCAAGTGATGCGTGGGTGGCTGGTGGGGGATGTGATGGAGGGTGGGGGGTGTGAGGGAGGGGATGTATTTGATTACGACCATTTGTTAAAAGATCATACACTTTTTAAAGTTCTATGATAGTTGCTGAAGGAAAAAGTGACGGCATTTGATAACAAAGGCTTCAATTAAAATTTTCATTGGGCTAGTAAACTTTGAAGAGAGGGGATGACATTTGATATCAAAAAGTGTCAGTTAAAATTGTCATTGAGAGAGTAAACTTAGGAGAGAGGAGTTGACATTTGATGTCGAAAAGTGTCAGTTACAATTGTCATTGAGAGAGTAAACTTTGGAGAGAGGAGATGACATTTGATGTCAAACATTTGATGTCAAAAAGTGTCAGTTAAATTGTCATTGTGTCAGTGAACTAGAGGCAGTGGTGGCATTGGATGTCAGATACCTTCAATTAAATTTGCAAAAATTAAATTTAATGAGTGTGAGTGTATGGTCATTTACTTTTCGGTTTCATAATAATCATGTAATAAATTATTCGGACGATCAACGAATCTCTCAAAAATCATTTACGCCAAAAAAACATTTTCAACTATTGTACCATCATGCAACTGAGAAATCTCTTATTTTCTCATACAAAACCAAAATCCAAAGACGGAAAATACGGCGCTAATGCTTCTGGGGAATCGGAAATAAGATTGGACGTGACGTAAGCAACTGCGTCATTGATTAGCTAATCGGAGTTGTCGCGCGTATTTGTTTTGGCTTAAATAAACAAACACCTGCATAAAACGCCAGTGTATTAATTAATGGAAGATTTGATTAATTAATGGATAGGAAGATTTGCCTGTTTGTAAAACGTAACCTTCTTCGTGTTTATTTTAATGTAGCCACACCACACTTTTAGCCGATTGGGTTTCCTTATATGCTTGCAGATATTTTTTCTACTTATCTTTCCATTTCCTACATTTATATATATATATATATATATATATATATATATATATATATATATATATATATATATATATATATATATATATATATATATATATATATATTTATTTATTTATATATATATATATATATATATATATATATATATATATATATATATATATATATATATATATATATATATATATATATATATAATAGGCAAATGTCTGTTCCGACCGGCAGTCCAATACAGCCAAATGCCATCGATGTTGATGAAACTTATTTGGTATTCCATCTTCCCTTGTTAGACAGGAAACAATCCCAGCCTACCGCAAGATGGCGCCGGGTACTTGGGAGACCGACGCGCCACCGTCTGGGCAGCATTTGTTATCCCGGGCCGTTTGCTTGACCCCGCGACCCCTGGTGGCAAGTCTTTTTTGCGACCCCTCCATGGTGGTTAAGACTGTTGACGACCCCATGGTGTTAAATCTATGTGACCCCCCACCACGTCAAGTCTGTTTTGGTGATCCGTCATTTTGTAACACAACCCACCCCTCCCCCTTACACACACGCACACACACACACACTGTTATGTATCTGCAGCCGTCTCTGGTGAAAGATCGAACATTAAGTTTGACCAGCAATCAACAATGGGCCTCAAAATTTACTTTTATCATCCAATGAGAATTCTTTAAGTTGATGTTGTGGAGGTGGGGAGGAGGGGAGGGGGGGGGGGTGACCTCAATATTTGAGTCTACGGGTGTAAACAGAATATATTCAAAAATCATCTTCTAAGCTAAGCACTACAAACACATGACTTTCCATTGTAGTTATCGCGCTTGTAAATCAAGGTTGCAAGTAGTATGGAGAATTTATTACACACTTAAAATACTATTGTTAAAAGATCAACTTTATTTGATTCCTCTTGATCGCCTGAGGTTATCTAAATCAAAATATCTGAGAATCGTTTTATGATGGGCTCGTTTGTGGTTTGAATGTTGGATGATTTGATCATCAGATTTGCTGGATAGGTCAAAGATATGTTTGATGAATATGTCAATAATAGGTTTGATGAATAGGTCAACAATAGGTTTGATGAATAGGTCAACAATAGGTTTGATGAATAGGTCAACAATAGGTTTGATGAATAGGCCGAGTATTATTTGATTGGTCATTGAGAAGTTTGTTGTAGATTTCAACGATAAACTTGATGAATACATCAACGAAAGGTTTGATGAGTATGTCAATAAGAAAGCTAGATTTTGTTTGTTGAGTGAAGGGGGGGGAGGGGTTGCTTCAGGGCGGTCGTATCCACTCAACGTAAGGAGACAACAAAAAAGATGTATTTGCCAAATAACAATAAGACATTTGTACGTGATGGAACATTATGCAATATATATATTTTTTGCGAACTACTGTAGTAGCTGACAATGCCGTAAGACACGTCAGAAATGTAATTGTAGCTCCATCATCAGAGTGACGACAACATCTTCTCAGACAGCAGATCTCTTGCATCCTGCACGGGGTCGTCTAAAGCTTATATGTGACCGTCCAAAGTGTATATGTGACCGTCCAAAGTGTGTATGTGACCGTCCAAAGTGTGTATGTGACCGTCCAAAGTGTGTATGTGACCGTCCAAAGTGTGTATGTGACCGTCCAAAGTGTGTATGTGACCGTCCAAAGTGTGTATGTGACCGTCCAAAGCGTGTATGTGACCGTCCAAGGCGTATATCTGACCGTCCAAGGCGTGTATCTGACCGTCCAAGGCGTGTATCTGACCGTCCAAGGCGCGTATCCAAATATTATCTGCGACAGCCCATCTCATGCATCTGGCCGTCTAAAGGTTCAATATTGATGAAAAAGCACGCCGACCGTCCAAAGATCCAATATTGATGAACAAGCGCGCCAAACGTCCAAAGGTCCAATATTGATGAACAAGCGCGCCAACCGTCCAAAGGTCCAATATTGATGAACAAGCGCGCCAACCGTCCAATATTGATGAACAAGCGCGCCAACCGTCCAAAGGTCCAATATTGATGAACAAGCGCGCCAACCGTCCAATATTGATGAACAAGCGCGGCAACCGTCCAAAGGTCCAATATTGATGAACAAGCGCGACAACCATCCAAAGGTCCAATATTGATGAACAAGCGCGCCAACCGTCCAATATTGATGAACAAGCGCGCCAACCGTCCAAAGGTCCAATATTGATGAACAAGCGCGCCAACAGTCCAAAGGTCCAATATTGATGAACAAGCGCGCCAACCGTCCAATATTGATGAACAAGCGCGCCAACCGTCCAAAGGTCCAATATTGATGAACAAGCGCGCCAACCGTCCAATATTGATGAACAAGCGCGCCAACCGTCCAAAGGTCCAATATTGATGAACAAGCGCGCCAACCGTCCAATATTGATGAACAAGCGCGCCAACCGTCCAAAGGTCCAATATTGATGAACAAGCGCGCCAACCGTCCAAAGGTCCGATATTGATGAACAAACGCGCCAACCGTCCAATATTGATGAACAAGCGCGCCAACCGTCCAAAGGTCCAATATTGATGAACAAGCGCGCCAACCGTCCAATATTGATGAACAAGCGCGCCAACCGTCCAAAGGTCCAATATTGATGAACAAGCGCGCCAACAGTCCAAAGGTCCAATATTGATGAACAAGCTCCAAACGTCCAATATTGATGAACAAGCACGCCGACCGTCCAAAGGTCCAATATTGTTGAACAAGCGCGCCAACCGTCCAAAGGTCCAATATTGATGAACAAGTGCGCCAACCGTCCAATATTGATGAACAAGCACGCCGACCGTCCAAAGGTCCAATATTGATGAACAAGCGCTAACCGTCCAAAAGTCCAATATTGATGAACAAGCGCGCCAACCGTCCAAAGGTCCAATATTGATGAACAAGCGCGCCAACCGTCCAATATTGATGAACAAGCACGCCAACCGTCCAATATTGATGAACAAGCGCGCCAACCGTCCAAAGGTCCAATATTGATGAACATGCGCGCCAACCGTCCAATATTGATGAACAAGCGCGCCAACCGTCCAATATTGATGAACAAGCGCGCCAACCATCCAAAGGTCCAATATTGATGAACAAGCGCGCCGACCGTCCAAAGGTCCAATATTGATGAACAAGCGCTAACCGTCCAAAAGTCCAATATTGATGAACAAGCGCGCCAACCGTCCAATATTGATGAACAAGCGCGCCAACCGTCCAAAGGTCCAATATTGATGAACAAGCGCGCCAACCGTCCAAAGGTCCAATATTGATGAACAAGCGCGCCAACCGTCCAATATTGATGAACAAGCACGCCGACCGTCCTAAGGTCCAATATTGATGAACAAGCGCGCCAACCGTCAAAAGGTCCAATATTGATGAACAAGCGCGCCAACCGTCCAATATTGATGAACAAGCACGCCAACCGTCCAATATTGATGAACAAGCGCGCCAACCGTCCAAAGGTCCAATATTGATGAACAAGCGCGCCAACCGTCCAATATTGATGAACAAGCGCGCCAACCGTCCAAAGGTCCAATATTGATGAACAAGCGCGCCAACCGTCCAAAGGTCCAATATTGATGAACAAGCGCGCCAACCGTCCAAAGGTCCAATATTGATGAACAAGCGCGCCAACCGTCCAAAGGTCCAATATTGATGAACAAGCGCGCCAACTGTCCAAAGGTCCAATATTGATGAACAAGCGCGCCAACCGTCCAATATTGATGAACAAGCACGCCGACCGTCCTAAGGTCCAATATTGATGAACAAGCGCGCCAACCGTCCAAAGGTCCAATATTGATGAACAAGCGCGCCAACCGTCCAATATTGATGAACAAGCACGCCAACCGTCCAATATTGATGAACAAGCGCGCCAACCGTCCAAAGGTCCAATATTGATGAACAAGCGCGCCAACCGTCCAAAGGTCCAATATTGATGAACAAGCGCGCCAACCGTCCAAAGGTCCAATATTGATGAACAAGCGCGCCAACCGTCCAAAGGTCCAATATTGATGAACAAGCGCGCCAACCGTCCAAAGGTCCAATATTCATGAACAAGCGCGCCAACCGTCCGATATTGATGAACAAGCGCGCCAACCGTCCAAAGGTCCAATATTGATGAACAAGCGCGCCAACCGTCCAATATTGATGAACAAGCGCGCCAACCGTCCAAAGGTCCAATATTGATGAACAAGCGCGCCAACAGTCCAAAGGTCCAATATTGATGAACAAGCGCGCCAACCGTCCAAAGGTCCAATATTGATGAACAAGCGCGCCAACCGTCCAAAGGTCCAATATTGATGAACAAGCGCGCCAACCGTCCAATATTGATGATCAAGCGCGCCAACCGTCCAAAGGTCCAATATTGATGAACAAGCGCGCCAACCGTCCAATATTGATGAACAAGCGCGCCAACCGTCCAAAGGTCCAATATTGATGAACAAGCGCGCCAACCGTCCAAAGGTCCAATATTGATGAACAAGCGCGCCAACAGTCCAAAGGTCCAATATTGATGAACAAGCGCGCCAACCGTCCAAAGGTCCAATATTGATGAACAAGCGCGCCAACCGTCCAAAGGTCCAATATTGATGAACAAGCGCGCCAACCGTCCAATATTGATGAACAAGCGCGCCAACCGTCCAAAGGTCCAATATTGATGAACAAGCGCGCCAACCGTCCAATATTGATGAACAAGCGCGCCAACCGTCCAAAGGTCCAATATTGATGAACAAGCGCGCCAACCGTCCAAAGGTCCAATATTGATGAACAAGCGCGCCAACCGTCCAAAGGTCCAATATTGATGAACAAGCGCGCCAACCGTCCAATATTGATGAACAAGCGCGCCAACCGTCCAAAGGTCCAATATTGATGAACAAGCGCGCCAACCGTCCAATATTGATGAACAAGCGCGCCAACCGTCCAAAGGTCCAATATTGATGAACAAGCGCGCCAACAGTCCAAAGGTCCAATATTGATGAACAAGCGCCAACCGTCCAATATTGATGAACAAGCACGCCGACCGTCCAAAGGTCCAATATTGATGAACAAGCGCGCCAACCGTCCAAAGGTCCAATATTGATGAACAAGTGCGCCAACCGTCCAATATTGATGAACAAGCACGCCGACCGTCCAAAGGTCCAATATTGATGAACAAGCGCTAACCGTCCAAAAGTCCAATATTGATGAACAAGCGCGCCAACCGTCCAAAGGTCCAATATTGATGAACATGCGCGCCAACCGTCCAATATTGATGAACAAGCGCGCCAACAGTCCAATATTGATGAACAAGCGCGCCAACCGTCCAAAGGTCCAATATTGATGAACAAGCGCGCCGACCGTCCAAAGGTCCAATATTGATGAACAAGCGCGCCAACCGTCTAATATTGATGAACAAGCACGCCGACCGTCCTAAGGTCCAATATTGATGAACAAGCGCGCCAACCGTCAAAAGGTCCAATATTGATGAACAAGCGCGCCAACCGTCCAATATTGATGAACAAGCACGCCAACCGTCCAATATTGATGAACAAGCGCGCCAACCGTCCAAAGGTCCAATATTGATGAACAAGCGCGCCAACCGTCCAATATTGATGAACAAGCGCGCCAACCGTCCAAAGGTCCAATATTGATGAACAAGCGCGCCAACCGTCCAAAGGTCCAATATTGATGAACAAGCGCGCCAACCGTCCAAAGGTCCAATATTGATGAACAAGCGCGCCAACCGTCCAAAGGTCCAATATTGATGAACAAGCGCGCCAACCGTCCAATATTGATGAACATGCACGCCGACCGTCCTAAGGTCCAATATTGATGAACAAGCGCGCCAACCGTCAAAAGGTCCAATATTGATGAACAAGCGCGCCAACCGTCCAATATTGATGAACAAGCACGCCAACCGTCCAATATTGATGAACAAGCGCGCCAACCGTCCAAAGGTCCAATATTGATGAACAAGCGCGCCAACCGTCCAATATTGATGAACAAGCGCGCCAACCGTCCAAAGGTCCAATATTGATGAACAAGCGCGCCAACCGTCCAAAGGTCCAATATTGATGAACAAGCGCGCCAACCGTCCAAAGGTCCAATATTGATGAACAAGCGCGCCAACCGTCCAAAGGTCCAATATTGATGAACAAGCGCGCCAACCGTCCGATATTGATGAACAAGCGCGCCAACCGTCCAAAGGTCCAATATTGATGAACAAGCGCGCCAACCGTCCAATATTGATGAACAAGCGCGCCAACCGTCCAAAGGTCCAATATTGATGAACAAGCGCGCCAACCGTCCAAAGGTCCAATATTGATGAACAAGCGCGCCAACCGTCCAATATTGATGAACAAGCGCGCCAACCGTCCAAAGGTCCAATATTGATGAACAAGCGCGCCAACCGTCCAATATTGATGAACAAGCGCGCCAACCGTCCAAAGGTCCAATATTGATGAACAAGCGCGCCAACCGTCCAAAGGTCCAATATTCATGAACAAGCGCGCCAACCGTCCAAAGGTCCAATATTCATGAACAAGCGCGCCAACCGTCCAAAGGTCCAATATTGATGAACAAGCGCGCCAACCGTCCGATATTGATGAACAAGCGCGCCAACCGTCCAAAGGTCCAATATTGATGAACAAGCGCGCCAACCGTCCAATATTGATGAACAAGCGCGCCAACCGTCCAAAGGTCCAATATTGATGAACAAGCGCGCCAACAGTCCAAAGGTCCAATATTGATGAACAAGCGCGCCAACCGTCCAAAGGTCCAATATTGATGAACAAGCGCGCCAACCGTCCAAAGGTCCAATATTCATGAACAAGCGCGCCAACTGTCCAAAGGTCCAATATTGATGAACAAGCGCGCCAACCGTCCAATATTGATGAACAAGCGCGCCAACCGTCCAAAGGTCCAATATTGATGAACAAGCGCGCCAACCGTCCAATATTGATGAACAAGCGCGCCAACCGTCCAAAGGTCCAATATTGATGAACAAGCGCGCCAACCGTCCAAAGGTCCAATATTGATGAACAAGCGCGCCAACCGTCCAATATTGATGAACAAGCGCGCCAACCGTCCAAAGGTCCAATATTGATGAACAAGCGCGCCAACCGTCCAATATTGATGAACAAGCGCGCCAACCGTCCAAAGGTCCAATATTGATGAACAAGCGCGCCAACAGTCCAAAGGTCCAATATTGATGAACAAGCGCGCCAACCGTCCAATATTGATGAACAAGCACGCCGACCGTCCAAAGGTCCAATATTGATTAACAAGCGCGCCAACCGTCCAAAGGTCCAATATTGATGAACAAGCGCGCCAACCGTCCAATATTGATGAACAAGCACGCCGACCGTCCAAAGGTCCAATATTGATGAACAAGCGCTAACCGTCCAAAAGTCCAATATTGATGAACAAGCGCGCCAACCGTCCAAAGGTCCAATATTGATGAACAAGCGCGCCAACCGTCCAATATTGATGAACAAGCGCGCCAACCGTCCAAAGCTCCAATATTGATGAACAAGCGCGCCAACCGTCCAAAGGTCCAATATTGATGAACAAGCGCGCCAACCGTCCAATATTGATGAACAAGCACGCCGACCGTCCAAAGGTCCAATATTGATGAACAAGCGCGCCAACCGTCCAAAGGTCCAATATTGATGAACAAGCGCGCCAACCGTCCAATATTGATGAACAAGCACGCCAACCGTCCAATATTGATGAACAAGCGCGCCAACCGTCCAAAGGTCCAATATTGATGAACAAGCGCGCCAACCGTCCAAAATTGATGAACAAGCGCGCCAACCGTCCAAAGGTCCAATATTGATGAACAAGCGCGCCAACCGTCCAAAGGTCCAATATTGATGAACAAGCGCGCCAACCGTCCAATATTGATGAACAAGCACGCCGACCGTCCAAAGGTCCAATATTGATGAACAAGCGCGCCAACCGTCCAAAGGTCCAATATTGATGAACAAGCGCGCCAACCGTCCAATATTGAAGAACAAGCACGCCGACCGTCCAAAGTTCCAATATTGATGAACAAGCGCTAACCGTCCAAAGGTCCAATATTGATGAACAAGCGCGCCAACCCGCAACTTGTCGATAGGGTAGTTAAGGCTAATGGCGCGCGCTGTTACGTCGTGTGTTTTATTTTATTTATTTTTTTGGTGGTCAGAGGGTTAAAAATCAAACTTGAGCGAGATTTTTAGATTTTTTTCTTCCGACAGTGCACTTTATTTTTTCTTGCCTTGAACGATTTTATAAATTATCTACAAAAAAATAAATTTTCAGTGTGTACATGTTTAAAATTAATGAATGTAACGGTAATATAACAATTAGATGGACGAGTATATAATATATTATGATGGATTCAATGTTTACACTAAAGAGCAGCTATAAT
The DNA here is from genome assembly GCF_028476545.2 of Physella acuta. Taxonomy (NCBI): domain Eukaryota; kingdom Metazoa; phylum Mollusca; class Gastropoda; family Physidae; genus Physella; species Physella acuta. The sequence continues at coordinate 60,837 of NW_026733715.1, read as the reverse complement.
CAAAACATTTTTTGCAACGAAATAAAAAGAAGATCGCATCAGATGTATAGGGGGAATTATCTTTATTTGTAGACTAAGTCTAATTAAACTTTAAAGGGTTTAGTGCTTAAATAAACAAATTATATATATATATATATATATATATATATATATATATATATATATATATATATATATATATATATATATATATATATATATATATATATATATATATATATATATATATATATATATATATACTCTATGTTTATTTATTTATTTTAATTTATATTTGGAACATTTTTTAATAAGTTTGAATTGCAAGGGTTTCAAATTCTGAGAGTTATCTCCCTGCACTGGCACGACTGCAAGTTTTCCCTGTCTTAGAGACGGCCTCGCCAAGCGCTTGCTGCTGTTGGGGGTCACCGGGGTCACTGCCTTAAGAATGTTGTATTAAGATATTTAATCAAACTGATGTGTTGACCCCGTGCTGTGTCGGGTCAGATCACGTGATGTGGGGGGGGGGGGGGGGTGGGGGGGGGAATTGCCTCATATATTTGAATTTACATTTAACACCGAAATATTCCGCCGGCTCGTCCCGTTCCTTACATTGATGCTCCAGCTCCAAGGCCTTCACATCCATATAGTTGGCTACATACAACACGTTCACATATACACCCACACACATACGCATAATAGTTCTTTAGGTTACCATCAATTCTTCACACACTTCGAACTATTCAAAAAAAATCTCAAACACCCCCACAATCTCTCCTCACACCATACCATTCCCTACCCCCCGCACCCCACCCTCACCCAGCCCTCATCTATAACACCGACTAGCAAATGAATTGAATTAATTCATGAAGAATCGAGCAGTTATAACACATACACGGTTAGATTCTGGGGGTGGGTAATAGGGAGGGGGGGGGGGCGAGGCTAGAGTGTGGGGGTGGGAGGACGAAAGGGTCTGGGGTGGGGGTGGTAGAACGAGGTTAGGGTCAAAATCTGACGACAGCTACAAACACGGGCCTGATTCTCTACAAGTCCTCCGCGTTATATTCCTTAGAAACGCGGACGCGTCTCCATCACAGCCGCTGCTGAATGCTCTCCCCTTATAATATTCTAGACAACTTCAATTTAAATTTGCATAATCATCTGATCGGGAATACCCGCTGACTAGAGAACCTTTGACGTTCAAGTGCATAGAGACGTGCAGATACGTCATGATCGAAGATATTTGTTGCGATATGGGGTAAGAATATTTTTTGTGCTATAATTATCTCCCCTTTCCGTTGGAATAACGTGGTTGGGTGATAGGGCTTAGCATTGCAAATCTGAAAGTCGGGAGTTTCTGTAGGGCGTCCCTGAGTTCACTCAGCCAAGATGGAATACCTGAGTCGCGTTGGGTAAAGCATGCCGCGGGCTAAGAAACAGGTGGACTCTACTTCATCTGTAGTTTTTTGGTGTTTCAGGTCTAAAACAGTGTTTTGATTTTATATTTTTTTGTTTTAACGTAAAATGTTGGTTTTGTACTAGATTTGAGTCAGTATCCTGAATACTGATAACTATTTTAAATAAACAACTCAATCTATTCATAAGGCAACAATAATATTAGGGGTCTACTTAGAATGAACTCAAACGTTTTTCATTGCCATTCGTTACCTCTCCCCTTCTGAGCAAATTGGTTTTTAAAAAGTCAGAACACCAGAGTTTCTTCCAGGCATCTCTTCGGGGGGGCTTCGCCCCCCCGAAAATTTTTTACCGCCCCCCCCCCCCCCCCCCCGAACGAAATGAAATTTATATAATTTATATAGAAAATATATACTTTTAACAGTGTCCGCCCCCCCGAAGAAAGTCTACCGCCCCCCCCGAAAATTTCAAGTGCCCCCCCGGAGAAAAAAGTCTGGAAGAAACACTGCAGAACACCCCACCCCACCACCCTAAAAAATGACGGCACACATAAACCTACCCACCTCGATTGCAATTTTTTTCCTTATTTGAAGAAGCAATTTCTGCTTAACATTATTAACCGAGCTGAATAAAAATGAGATATAATAAGCGATGTGTATACAATTTACATTAAAAAATCCTTTATACATGCAAAATAACATTAAAAATGTTCTATAAAAATTTTCTTTTTAAATTCAGTGTCTGAATCGCTACACTTTCTTAACCCCTCGTCACAAATCGTCACCGAACTCCCACCCTGCAAAGAATGTGACGTTGATTGTCGGTGCCCCCCCCCCCCCCCCCCAAATATACAACATATTCCAATTGAACAAATATACGGAAATCAACCATATAGCGCTGCGGTAAAGTGGTAGAGCGCACGCTAAATTTTTATATGTATAGAATCGGTATTCGGATAGAATGTTTGGGTCAAATCAGGCATCTTAAGTACCTAGCATAAATTGGGAATGATAGCGAGGGAAGTACATTTTTTTTTCTTATCTCGGAATAAGAAATACTTCAAGTGTTGTTCAAAGATTAAGACCATAAACATTACTAGCAATCGGCATGAATTCGAAAACTTTATTAAAATTATACAAAATTCACATTGTTATGCAATGTAAGTATAAACTCCGTGTGTGATAAAAATGCCTGGTAAAAATTGAATTAATTAATTAATTATTGGGCTGTACAAGCTTCAACAAACGACAGCGATAAGTAAGAGGGGTTATTTTAATTTTTATTTCAATTAAGCTTAATTAGTAAAATAGCTAATAACTTCAACATCAAGGTCCTGATACAATGTTGAAGTAAAGGTCCTTTATTAAACGTTGAATTTTGTCTTTCAACCACTATGGTAAAATAGAGACCAACAAAAGTACATTAAGTAAGATCGGGTGGGTGGGTGGGGGGGGGGGGGGGGGGTTCTAGGTACGTGGACATTCCCGCACTTGATTTCGTTAAGCAAAAAAAAAAAAATTTACCTCCCGCGAAAAGATCAAAGAATTACGTTAAGATATGACGTGCGTACAAATTGGCCAGGTAATTGTAAGATTTTGATGTTGAGCTTCACAAATTGGCAATTGATAAGATGTGCTGGTACGATTGCGTTGTCTAGTAGTCTTCTACCTGTAGGTCGATTTCTAGAGTCCTTTGCTTTCTAGGCGTTGGTCTTTTTCTTCGTTCCTAATGTTAGTGTTAGAAAGGATCCCCTTAGATTTTAGTGATTTGGGCTGTTTAAAAAACTTCCTGTAGGAAGGATAAGGTGATGTAGCAAGACATAGCTAAAAGATCCCTCTTTAGACCTAGGGTAGGGATCCATTGAGCAAATAAAGTAGAGATAATGTTTCTTGAACTCGGCATATGAACAGAGGGTGTGGTCAGCGCTTTGCCCAACCGCCTTTAGTTTCTCTAACATGAGTTAGGTACCCACCAGAGCTGAGTGGACTCAGGGACGTTCTAATAACTTGGACCCGGATTCAAACTCGAGACTTGCACTCTACCGCTCAGGCCACGCCGTACCGTAAGACAGAGCTATGTAAATACATAATCTGGGTGAGTCTGCTATAATAGCAGTAAATATGATGTAGGTCTACTTCTTCCTATATCAAACAAATTTTAAGTTTTTATTTTTTTATTTTTTTTTTAAGTCGGCCAGGAACCGTGTAATAACTACCAGAAAGACGGACAACCTTGACCTATCTTTCCCAAGGTGAAGGTCTGTGAGCCAAGCAAGGCATGCAGGTCCCTAGCGTCCGTGACCTATCGGCCAACAGACCAGGCAGGGACGCTCCTGATTGGCTTAGATATACAGTCCTCAAATGATGCGCAATCATTCAGCAAATATTGGGGGAGCTTCATGTTTAGATGATGGGCTTGGTGAATAGCAATGGGCAAAGATAAACTTTTGGATTAAAATCTCTCTCTCATATATATATATATATATATATATATATATATATATATATATATATATATATATATATATATATATATATATATATATATATATATATATATATATATATATATATATATATATATATATATATATATATATATATATATATATATATATATATATATATATATATTGAAGAGGAGAATTACATATCAGAATTGGGGTGGCGATGGGGGAGGGGGGTCTAAATTAAATGTGTTATAGACTTTCTGTGATGCGGGAAAGGCATTTGGAGAAGACAACTTAATACATCAGAATATTAGTTTGGTTTTTTTTTAACGAAAGTGTATGAATGTATAATCTATTTTAGGAGAGAGAAAAAGTAAATGGTTAAGGTGTGAGTGGAGAGGGGGGTATATTTAGGTATAGATGAAAATAGACAATACGAGAGGGTGGGGCAGAGAGAGAAATAGAGAGACAAATGAAAGAAAGAGATAGAGAGAGATAGGAATTTGGAGTAAGGGAGAATGCATTGGAGAATGCCCCCCCCAACCCAAACACACACATACACACGCGCACACACAAACACGCACACACCCGACCCTAGTACCCCTATGAGCAGTCAATGTTGATAGAGTTAGCTAATATGGACCCCAACAATACAGTCCGGGGGGGGGGGGGGGGCTGAGGGGTCGGGACACGACGGGTCATCACTTCTGCCACTGCGGGGGTCATCAGATAAGGTCACGTGACGTAGAGTCCGGCCAGCGCCCCCCCCCCCCCCAGGAGTAGTGTAGCAATTACTGCAGGTACAATGGCGTCGGTTATCTCCCATGCCTGATCTACCCCCCCCCCCCTGTTGAATCAGTCCGCCACCTCACCGCCGTGTTTACACACACCGTCAGTTTATCTCATCGAACACTGAGTTATCTCATCGTCAGCCCAACGCTGTATTCAGCCATTGGGGGGTTTCATCCAATGGATAGCCTCATCACCCAAAGTGCTCCAAAAAAAATACAAAAATAACACCTTGTCCATCTGTAAAATAAATATTTAGTCTCCAAATATAATCAGACCGCTGGGTCTTATATCTACATACACGATCTCGCCCAAGATAGAATCATATACAGCCTATATGTTTTTTGTACGCGTCCTGAAAGCATAAATACAAATTGTTTGCGATGTATGATAAGCTATTTTATTTTAAGTGCCGTTGGTTCGATTCCAACTTGGAATATGATTATGTTTGATTAGTCATGCAATATAGCTGTATATCACGCTGTAGAAAATGTAAAGTAAATTGACGCTACTTAAAGGAATTATTTGCGGTTTTTTTTTCACCTCGGTGTATGAAAGGATTGTGTGGTCAGCAATATGCCCAGCCGCCTTTTACTAGTTTTACTTTATCTGACTGGTCAGGTACCCATCAGAGCTGAGTGGACTCAGCGATTGTACTTATACGCACTACATGCTTGGCCATTTCACCTCTTTTGTCGCGTATAGTTTATAAATAAAATAATTTAAAACTATCGTTTGTAATTAAGGGGTCGGCGTGGTCGAGTCGGTAAAGCTCATGGTTGCTAAACCGAAAAGTCTCGAGTTCTAACCCTCGGGCAGATGAGGACAGCCACTCTTCTATGAGAGACAACTCCAAAATTAAACAACTGCTGCCTTGTAGTTTGTTCTTGGTTGGACAAAGGCTATGGAAGCAAATCCAAAAAGAAAAGCAGGCTGAAATCGGAGTCAATGGCCTCAATAACCAGTTGACACGTAACGCTTAATTGTGTTGGAGGCGTGGTCGAGTCGGCAAAAAGCTCATGGTTGATAAATTCGAACAAAGTCTCGAGTTCAAACCCACTGGCAGATAAATCTCGATCCCCTTCAACACTAATAATTAAGAACGAAGAAGAAGAAGAAGAAGTTTGTCAAAGTGTAGATGAAGTAGAGTTAACGATACAAATCAATGTGTGTAAAAACAATCAGTACCGTTACCAAAGACTATCAAATATTTAAAAAAACTTAAAACAAATCCATCCTTAATCCTAATCTCTGCCGCTCAAGGAACGGCTACTCGGGTCCGCCAATCAATCAAGAGAATGGTCAGCCTTATCTCCCCTTCCAGCATGCAGCCGACAGGTCGTCTGCTGTCTGGGTCCTTATCAAGCGGCTAATCTTTGAGTGGATTAACTAGGGTCCTTGGTTGGCTGGACGGCCTCAAGTGGTTGGTGGTGAGAGCCGGTGTTGATAGTTGGTGGCTGTTGTGGTGGTGTTGATAGGTGGTGGCTGTTGTGGTGGTGTTGATAGGTGGTGGCTGTTGTGGTGGTGTTGATAGTTGGTGGCTGTTGTGGTGGTGTTGATAGGTGGTGACTGTTGTGGTGGTGTTGATAGGTGGTGGCTGTTGTGGTGGTGTTGATGTGGTGGTGTTGATAGGTGGTGGCTGTTGTGGTGGTGTTGATGTGGTGGTGTTGATAGGTGGTGGCTGTTGTGGTGGTGTTGAGAGTTGGTGGCTGTTGTGGTAGTGTTGAGAGTTGGTGGGTGTTGTGGTGGTGTTGATGTGGTGGTGTTGATGTGGAGGATGCTGTGGTGGTGTCGAGTTGTGTGTGTAATGTTGATGTTGGTGTTGATAGTTTATGGGTGTTATTGTTGGTGTTGATGGTGGTGGTGGTGGGTGTTATTGCTGGTGTTGATGGTGGTGGGTGTTATTGTTGGTGTTGATGGTGGTGGTGGTGGATGTTATTGTTGATGGTGGTGGGTGTTATTGTTGGTGGTGGGTGTTATTGTTGGTGTTGATGGTGGTGGGTGTTATTGTTGGTGTTGATGGTGGTGGGTGTTGTAGCCGTGTTGATAGTTGATGGGTGTATGTTGGTGTTGATGGTAGTGGTTGTTATTGCTGGTGTTGATGATGCTGGATGTTATTGTTGATGATGGTGGTGGTGGTGGATGTTATTTTTGATGTTGATGGTGGTGGGTGTTTTTGTTGGTGTCGATGGTGGTGGATGTTATTGTTGATGTTGATGGTGGTGGATGTTATTGTTGATGTTGATGGTAGTGGGTGTTATTGTTGATGTTGATGGTGGTAGTGGGTGTTTTTGTTGGTGTTGATGGTGGTGGGTGTTATTGTTGATGTTGATGGTGGTAGTGGTGGGTGTTGTATTTGGTTTTATTAAACGTATGTTTAATTATTACATCGACAGGGCATAAATAAAGGCCTGTATTTGCTAATATCTTTAGAGGTTGTTTCTGTTTTATTTATTTTTTGCTCGGGGCGGGGACGGAGGGGGCAATATTTAAAGTGTATATTTTTCAAATTAAATGTACCATTGTTTTTATTGCAACTTTAAATTGGAAGGGGGATCTGCTCACGGGAAAGGTGTGGGGAGGAGAACGACCCTGACATTGAGAAATGCCTGGAAGAAACACTGATCCCTAGGCTAATGCTGACCGAAAACCCGGGGCCCTAACACTTACTATGGCATAACTTAAACCTCAACTTGGCCCAGTCCCAGACTATGGCTTGCCTAATTTTGATGTTGGAATGTGAATGATTTTTTTAAACGTGTAACTTCACTCCGCCCAGTTCCACCCCCTCCCTCTTAACCCCTATCCTCTTTTAAAAGGGGATATATTAATCGAAAAAAAAAGAACAACACTATTGAATAACAAAGTAATTTAATCGAAAAGTGCGCATTTTAAATTTTAACCAAAGAGTCTTCAAAATAAAAATGTACTTTTATGGGCAGGTTTTTAAATGAAAATACGAACTGCGACCATACGTCTTCACGGTGAAGCGTTTGTTTACATAAAAATTACGTTTGTTTACATAAAAACTACGTTTGTTTACATAAAAACTATGTTTGTGTACATACGGAAACTTCACTTTCTTGTACGTACGGAAAAACTACATTCTTGTACATACGGAAAGAATGTCCGTGTGCATACGGAACAGTACGTTTGTTTACATACGGAAACAATACCTTCATGCACATATAGAAATGTAAATACGGAAACAGCTTATTCGTGTACGTACAGAAACATCACATTTTTGTACATACGGAAATATCACGTCCGTGTACATACGGAAATATCACATTTTTAATTTATCGTACGGAAACATCACATTCGTGTATATACGAAAACATCAGTTTCGTGTGCATAAAGTAACAATACGTTTATGCACATACGGAAACATTACGTTCATACACATACGGAAACATTACGTTCTTGCACATAGAACAGAACAAAGTGAGACAAAAGGTCACATGTACGGTCATGTGACATGCCTCTGCGACAAATCAGCATCGGCTCACGGCGCGCGTCACGTGGTCTGGCCATCACGTGACGCGGACATGACGTGCAGAAGCGCAGTCTCGCGTGTCCCCCCGGGCAGGAAATGAATTGAAACTTTTCTCACGCTCCGCTGCACATCCGGCTCTGTCGTCTGATCCGATCGCCGATGTCGCGGATCAATAACGATTGGCGATCCGTAAGCCGCGTCGGTATTTGATCCGATGACCTCAGTTTATTGCTCCCCCTACCCACCCCCACCCCAGCGTTACAAAGTATTCGATTCCACGCATGTATTGAATTGGACCTGTGATCCATTGCATGTGATATGTAATAGACGCTGCTATGCCGGCTCATCTTTTTGCAGTGATATACGAGTTACTTTGAGGGGGTGGGGTGTTGGGGGTCGGGGTGGAAGGGGCTGATCGATAATTAATTTAAAAATGTAGCTTTTACACAACGATATCGAAACTAAATCTGTTCAGCCGTCACGAAACCCAAGTTAAAAAATACAACCTATACAACCTGTACAACCTATAAAACCTATACAACCTATACAACCTATACAACCTATACAACCTATACAACCTGTACAACCTGTACAACCTGTACAACCTGTACAACCTGTACAGCCTATACAACCTATAGGCCTACAACCTATACAACCTATACAACCTATACAACCTATACAACCTGTACAACCTATACAACCTATACAACCTATACAACCTATACAACCTATACAACCTATACAACCTATACAACCTATACAACCTATACAACCTGTACAACCTATACAACCTATACAACCTTTACAACCTATACAGCCTGTACAACCTATACAACCTATACAACCTGTACAACCTATACAACCTGTACAACCTGTACAACCTATACAACCTATACAACCTATACATACATAACAAAATATACACTCCCCTAAACACCCACACACATACACTCAGTCGATAAGAACCACTCGCCAACCCTTCAGCCATAAACCCCAATGATCGGACAGTTTGAACCCCACCTCAGCTAATCAACACCCCATTACCCAGCGTGCCCGGGGGTCAAGACACCCACAAGACACCCTCAAGACACCCTGTCGAGAACCGACTCCTGCACTCGTCTGCTCGTAAAACAGGCCATAAAGCCTATCTGTTTGGGTCGGTGATGACCATTAAAGCACGCGGATGAAGATTACGATGTTTACCAGCAGAGAAAATGCCTTGGATGTTATGGGACTACTTTTATCCGCATCACCGCGGAGTTATTACGACGTGAGGTCTTATTTGATCAATAGTACTTTATAATCGATAATTTAATCGTGATTATTTGGACAACATCTTTATGTCTACTAAAGTTCTCATTTTTAGTAGATGATTTTTTAGCGTCCAAGTATTTGTATTATACGCTAACCAATTTCTAGGCAATTTTAAGTTTTTCTAAAAGTAAAGAGAATATCTAGATAAAAATTGTTTAGTACCAAAGCAGCCATATTAGGAGTCGATTATAAATGACTTTACAATTCTCAGTGGGGAGGACGGGTGAGAGGTTCAGACTTTTGTGACTGTATGGTGTGGGATAAAAATGGAGGGTTTAAGAAATGTCGCGTAGACTTCATTTTCTAAGAACCGAAATGAGTTGTTTTTTAAAACGTGTTAATATACGTTACAATTAGGTTTAAATTGAATAACGGTGGGGGCGTGGAATAGAATAGTTGGGCGTTGGCATTTTGTGACGAGTCGTGACGTACATAAAACAATGTTAATTGAACGCTCAATTGGACTGCAATAAACATTTTTGTAACAAAATTAAAATGAATGGGTTTATCGTGAGTAATAACTTAGCACACCACTTTCAAGTTTAAGACAAGCATGAAAACCCCTGTTTCCATAATTACTGTATTGTCGGTTTTTTTTTCCTTGACCATCGGATTCTCTGAATTAAATCCACCTGCATCAAGGGTACACGTTTGCTAACATAAAAGCAACCCCCATTTCAGGTAGTCAAACATACATGGGGGGGGGGGGGGGGTGCTGACCTTTCACCTCCAGACCTAATTACACAGGTGTCTTTTGATGTCGTCATCAAAGACATAAAATGGCCTCTGTCATGCGCACGAGTCATGTTGCGAGTTCTTCAGGAAATGGGGAATTCCCTTTCATCTGGTGACTGTTTTCCTATCAAACTACCGCGACATACTAGGTCTAATCGTATGTCCATATGTAGCCTGCATTGCTAAACTTTTCAGTCGGAAAATTAAGAAAATGTAATGTCTTTCAGGGAAAATTTTAGTGGGCGGTTGAGTTTTACGACACCGGTAGAACATGAAATATCGTATCAATAAAATTGTCTTACTGCAAGTATCGATTTTGGTGCAGGATTAGAAAGAGATTAGGAGGATGGAATAGGGACATAATTAAGGATATGTTTGGATTAAGGGTTGGGGTTAAGGCTAGGATGGGACGGAGCGGTAGAGAACTGGACTGCTAACCCGTAAGTCTCGAGTTCGAATCCGGGTTCAAGTCAGTCTAACGTCACTGAGTTCACCCAGCTCTGATGGGTACCTAACTCACACTAGGGTAAGTAAAGGTAGTGCTGACCACATTATCCCTTCATATGCCGAGGTCACAGAAACAAGTGAACTCTACTTCACTTGCCCCATAGACTGACAGGTTTCAAAGGGAACTTTACTACTTACTTAAGGCTAGAGCTAATGCTAGGTTATCTGTTTTGTTAACATATTACGTAGCTTCCATACAACCTGTCGGATTTGTTAAGAATCTGTCTACTGTAGGTACCGTCTTGCTGTTTGATATACGAGCCTGGTACCAACATGCTAGCTGTTTGTTACGTGAGATCAATTAATGGCGTCTAGCAGTCCGAACAACCCATGCTCCCAGCTAACCCTTTCTTTATTGATATTAAAAACTCGTTTTAATAACTTTTTTATTTCGTTTCTTATTAACAGTGAAACACAATATTTTTAATACGGCTGCAAGTGAAAAAAAAGTTAATGTGAATTTGATTTAAATTGAAATATTGTACGATTCTGATTGCATCAAATGTATCTATTTAAACGCTGTTACCGGAACTGCTGTGGGTATCTTTAGTGAGGATCCGTGACGAGGAATCTTTGATGGGGATCCTAGACGGGGATCCTTGTTGGGGATCCTTGTTAATGGGATGGCGTCGCTGTCGTGTGTATGAACCCGATTCATAATTTCGCCGAGACGTACAAAGGGAAGGTATGCAGTGATAGATGACGAGTGGTTGCTTCCCCTTGTGATATATACTACGCCGTCAGTTATCTCGCTTTGTTCTTATTCCCCCCCCCCCCCCCATATCTAACCGATTGTGACACCCCCCCCTCCCCTCACTCCACCTTTGAGCATCTATTTAGTAGTGTAGGTGTAGCCGGAGAAATGCTACATTGGTGTGCTAAGATAGTTTAAGGCTACCTTAGTACAGGTAAAATGGTATGGCTACCATATTTAAGGTAGATTGTGTAAGGATACATTGGATGAATAGGAGAAGGCTACATTAGTACCGGTAGGCTGAGTAAGGCAACCTTAGTTCAAATAGACATAAGTCTACCTTAATTCAGGTAGATATGATAAGGCTACCTTAATTCAGGTAGATAGGATAAGGCTACCTTAATTCAGGTAGATAGGATAAGGCTACCTTAATTCAGGTAGACATAAGGCTACCTTAATTTAGGTAGATAGGAAAAGGCTACCTAGGTGTAATGAGAAAGTCTAAGGCTACCTGGTGTAATGAGAAAGTCTAAGGCTACAAGGTAGGCTACCTGGTGTAGCGAGAAAGTCTGGCTACCTGGTGTAGTGAGAAAGTCTAAGGCTACCTGGGTGTAGTGAGAAAGTCTAAGGCTACCTTGGTGTAGTGAGAAAGTCTAAGGCTACCTGGGTGTATTGAGAAAGTCTAAGGCTACCTTGGTGTAGTGAGAAAGTCTAAGGCTACCTGTGTATAGCGAGAAAGTCTGGCTACCTTGGGGTAGTGAGAAAGTCTAAGGCTACCTGTGTATAGCGAGAAAGTCTAAGGCTACCTGTGTATAGCGAGAAAGTCTGGCTACCTTGGTGTAGTGAGAAAGTCTAAGGCTACCTGGGTGTAGTGAGAAAGTCTAAAGCTACCTGGGTGTAGCGAGAAAGTCTAAAGCTACCTAGGTGTAATGAGAGAGTCTAAGGCTACCTGGGTGTAGTGAGAAAGTCTAAGGCTACCTGGTGTAGCGGGAAATTCTAAGGCTACCTGATGTAGCGAGAAAGTCTAAAGCTACCTGGGTGTAGTGAGAAAGTCTAAGGCTACCTGGGTGTAGTGAGAAAGTCTAAGGCTACCTGGTTGTAGTAAGAAAGTCAAAAGCTACCTGGGTGTAGTGAGAAAGTCTAAGGCTACCTGGGTGTAGTAAGAAAGTCTAAAGCTACCTGGGTGTAGTAAGAAAGTCTAAAGCTACCTGGGTGTATTGAGAAAGTCTAAGGCTACCTGGGTGTAGCGAGAAAGTCTAAAGCTACCTGGGTGTAGTAAGAAAGTCTAAGGCTACCTGGGTGTAGTGAGAAAGTCTAAGGCTACCTGGGTGTAGTGAGAAAGTCTGGCTACCTGGGGAAGACCTGTAATTGACATACTCGAGCTAGGTGAGAGATCGTCAGCACGAGTTAGCTTCCCCTGTGTGAGCGGGAACAAAGGGAGGTAACCCAGGGGCAAGTTGTAATCAAACTTTCAGACTAGGGGAGAGAACTCCTTGAAACAAAATACCGTGTGTGTGTGTGTGATGTTTTGTGTGGTTCTTAGTCTATGTTGTGTGGTTTTGTGTGTGATATTTTGATGGTATTGTGTGTGATATTTTGTGTGGTATTGTGTGTGATATTTTGTGTGGTATTAAGAAACACGGACAGACAAATTAGCAGTATACCAATTAACAGACCAAACAGACAGACAAATACAGACACCAATTAACAGACCAGACAGACAGACAAATACAGACACCAATTAACAGACCAGACAGACAGACAAATAGAGACAGACACAAGGAGTTCCAGATCGTCTATCCAACACTACGTTAGATCAAAATCTCTCTTTTGGTCTGGCGTTATAATATCATTACACACACATACACACAGACACAGACACACACACACACAGATACACATAGACACACACACAGACACAGACACACACATACACACACACACATAGACAGACACGATACAGCCATCATTAATGGAGCCAAATAGATCCACCATCCATCACTGATATATCCGGTTATGATGGCATGTATCCACCATCCATCACACCCCCCCCCCCCTCCCTCCATGTTATCGCCTGATGGATATATCAGATCAACGGCTAATGGATGAATCTGTTTAACATCCAATTGTCTGCAACTGTGCCAGCAATCTGTTAGTAGCATGCAAGGCGGCCGCCAGCGTTAATTGGCTAATTGGGCCAAGGGAGGTAAATATGCCGAGTTATGGAAGGGGAGAAAACTTGTGAGTAGACACATTCCACGGCCGTGGTTTGCCGGGGGTTTTTGTTTTTGTTATTACCTGGACTAGGTTTAAAAGTGGTGATGGAGGAATGTTCTTAACAGACCTGGCTGGGTGCATAAAGCAGACTTTATAGACAGGGGGGGGGGGGGTAGACAAGACAGAGAAGACATACTAGGCCAGAGTCAACAAGACAGCTGAAACGAGACAGCAGAAACGAGACAGCAGAAACAATACAGCAGAAACAAGACAGCTGAAACGAGACAGCAGAAACAATACAGCAGAAACAAGACAGAAAACCAAGTAGAAAACAAGACAACATAAACGAGACTGAGAAAATAAAAACAAAAAAGACAGCACAAATAAGACTGAAAATAAAACAACACAAACGAGACAGCACAAACGAGACATAGGAATCCAAATAGCAAACAAGCTAGCACAAACGACACAGAAAACAAGACAGCACAAACGAGACAGCACAAACGAGACAGCACAAACGAGACAGCACAAACGAGACAGCACAAACGAGACAGCGCAACCAAGACAGAGAAAACAAGACATTATAAATTAGACAGTCTATGTAAGACAGACTAGATCAGGAACAGACAACAGACAGGCGACACCAGATATATTATTGGGAGTTTGGATATAATGGGATGTTTAGTTTTTGATGCAGCAAAACTTGAAACGGGTGAATAGTAACTCATGCTATGTGAAGACACATTACGTTGATGGCCAATATTGCTAGATATACCATTGAGGGGTGAGGAGGGGGGGGGGGGAACAGAAATTTAATGAAAGGGTCGGGAGTTGCATTAACGTCTGAAATTATTCTGCACTTTACAATAGCACACAGGGCAGTAATCGGCTTAAAGCAAAAGTCGGATAGATCGAATGCATGTATTGTCTAGATCAGGGGTTCCCAACCTTTTTGTACTCTAGAGCACATTCTAAAATATCGGTACGGTGGCGGGCACCACCTATTTTAAATCGACAAACTCCTTCCATAACTTGTCATTTTCCCATATATGTACATGTACCCGTATATGTACATGTACATGTACATATACATGTACTCAAATAAATAATAAAAAAACAATAATTGAACTACAATATAATATCAATGTTATAGCGCAAGTCTGTTCTGCATTATATGCATAAATATATTATAACAAGAACTATACCTATCTCCTGGCTCGCCGCTAGACAAGTTGGGACAAGTATCGAACATATTTGATAAACCTAGGCAGTCAAAAATAAAATTAAAACTGTAACAAATGAATAAAAATAAATCATATTTTAAAATAATGTTTATGAAAAAAAAATTCTGTCTCTCTCGAATAGTGAGAGGCGGGCACATACGAATCGTTCAGCGGGCGCCATGGCGCCCGCGAGAACAGGGCTGGGAACCCCTGGTCTAGATGAAAAGAAAGTTAGCTACTCCCCGTGTTGGCTACTCCCCGTGTTAGCTACTCCCCGTGTTGGCTACTCCCCGTGTTGGCTACTCCCCGTGTTGGCTACTCCTTGTGTTGGCTACTCCCCGTGTTGGCTACTTCCCGTGTTGGCTACTCCCCGTGTTGGCTACTCCCCGTGTTGGCTACTCCCTGTGTTAGCTACTCCCTGTATTAGCTATTGTGTTAGCTACTCCCCGTGTTAGCTACTCCCCGTGTTAGCTACTCCTCGTGTTAGCTACTCCCTGTGTTAGCTACTCCCTGTGTTAGCTACTCTCCGTGTTAGCTACTCCCTGTGTTAGCTACTCCCTGTGTTAGCTACTCCCCGTGTTAGCTACTCCCTATTCCCTCTGGGTTTCTTTATGTTCGATTGAAACTAAAAATGTTGAGTAATTAAACGATTTGTTTGTTTATATTACGGCCATTAACTAATTAAGGAGAGCAATTAATGATCCATTAAAATATTTGTCTGTTTTTTCAGTTGGGGCGAATAATGGCATTAGCAAAAATAGAAAATGGTGAGTTTTTTGTACTGTTACGTTAGGAGGACCGCAAGATGAGTGTTAAGTTTAGAGTTTGGATTAGGCTTGGGGCAATGTGGTTGGGTGGTGTTAAGGTTTGGGTTAAGTTTATTGAGTGGCTTAGGGCTATTTCTCTTGTGTAAAGTTAAAGTTTAGGTGTAGTATTAGGGGTAGGTTTACAGATTTTGAATTATGCTGATTGTTAGGATTAGGCCTGGTGTAGTTTTAATGTTTGATTTAGGTTCTTAAGGTCTGGCTTATGGTAGGTGTAGCATTAGGTTTATGTTTCTAGCTTGAGATAATAGATTCACGGTCATTTCTAGGTAAAGTATTAAGAACAGTGTGGTTATATTGTTCGAGATAGCGTAGTATTGGGATATATTATGGATTTAGAGCTATTTCTACGGATTGGCTATGGTTAAGTTTAACTTGATACGCAATACCGAACTAAATGAATGCGATATTGTGTTGGTCTGAGTTTTCCTTATATAACCACATACATAGTTTCTTTCAAGCATCTCTTCGGAGGGGGGGGGGAGGTCTAACCCCCCCCCCCCCCCAACGAAATTGAATTTATATAGAAAATATATACTTTTAACAGTGTCCCCCCCCCCCCCCCCCGAAACTATTAGTCCGCCCCCCCCCCCCCCCGAAAATTTCAAGCGCCTCTCCCCCCCCCCCCCCCCCCCCCAAGGAGAAAATAGTCTGAAGAAACACTGACCACATACCTAGCTGTTTCGGTTAAACCAGATAATGTTTAATTTTAGCGCTCCCACTGGTAATAAATCACCAGTAACCGAAGCTTTAACTCGTAGGTAAAAGTCTAGTTTCTCAAACACAGTAGACATACATTAAAAAAAAAAACGAGAGTAAAACGCGAACCAAATCAGCCTACAGTGAAAACGAACAAATGACGTCATCACTTTTTGCTGCGCTACTACAAAACTCTTTTCATGTCCGCCTTTGATTTCTCAGCCCTCTCTAAAGCCGAGCCTTGAAGATGGCAAAGGTCACGACCTTAAACACCAGGGGCGCTCACTCGCATGTGACCTATTTAGTTTCGAAGATTGAAATTCCCAGCTTTGTGTATAAGGGGTGGGGTAAAGAAGGAGTGTGATGTGTGAGTTGGGGGGGGGGGGGGAGAGAAGTCGAAGTGAAAAAAAAACAATGTTTGTGTATCGGAAGATAAATGGTATGTTATTTTAAGGAGGTGATATTTTAACGAATTTTTTCCTTCTACCGAATGTACCGTGCTTGTTAAAATTTCGTTTACGTTGGGCTGATTTCAGCGTGGCTTTGTTAGTAATTTTTTTTTTTAAGATATGATGGGGGTAAGGTTATAAATCATCATGCTGTAAGTAACTGGCTCTGTGACGTCATGTTATCCCCTCCCCCCCTCTCAAACACATGCACCTAATGCACGTCGTCACATATACTAAAAAACCCAACACATTTCTTGTTGTTTATATGTGTGTGTATATATATGTGATTTAAAAGTAGCAATGGTATGGGTTCAGAGAAACTTTATAGTCAAATTCAGCTTTTTGATAGACTCAGCAATCTTAATCCCATCTTAATCTCTAGCCCATTACCTCTGATAAAATCCCTATCTCTGACCTAACCCCTATCCCTGACCTAACCCCTATCCCTGACCTAACCCCTATCCCTGACCTAACCCCTATCTCTGACCTAACCCCTATCTCTGACCTAACCCCTATCTCTGACCTAACCCCTATCCCTGACCTAACCTATCCCTGACCTAACCCCTATCCCTGACCTAACCCCTATCCCTGACCTAACCTATCCCTGACCTAACCCCTATCACTGACCTAACCCATCTCTGACCTAACCCATCTCTGACCTAACCCATCTCTGACCTAACCCCTATCTCTGACCTAACCCATCTCTGACCTAACCCATCTCTGACCTAACCCATCTCTGACCTAACCCATCTCTGACCTAACCCCTATCTCTGACCTAACCCCCATCCTTGACCTAACCCTGACATCAGAAAACCCTACAAACATGACAACACTACGACGACACTATGACTGCCGTTGAAAACAAACAACGAAACACAAAGAACGTGAGCACTGTCTAGAGCACACACTCGCTCTGTTCTAACATCAGATGCACGCGAGTTACCCCAGGTCTCAAATTCACGCTAAGTAACCGACCTCTTAAATGTCATCCCCCCCCCCCCCTAAAGTGAATCACGAGAATTATAGGATTGTTCTAGAAAAATAAATTCCTTGAACGAAGGGAAATTTTTTTCTCCATTTAACAGAAATCTCATAACTCAAAAGTCAACCTGGAAGCGACCCCCCCCCTTCACTCTCCTATCTAACCCCATTAGCAAGGCGTATCTTTTCTTGAAGGTAGATTCAGTGTCAATGTAAATATTTAATTTCCCATCCCAGTTAATGCCCTTGGGGAGCCTGACTACATCGCGTCATGCTTTTGATGCTTTTGATGTCTAATTATAGAGCTGCCCATGATTTGTCTCTATGTTTACATTCAAGTTGCAATTAACAAAAACCCGATAATTTTTTTTTAATTAGATCTCAATTAAATCATCAATGTAAAGGATAACGTTAAGTTTGCTGTATACATGAAAATTTCAACTGAGGGTGGCCGTTTCGCGATTGGCTATTACACAACGAAGGCTATTTTACTGATGAAGTTTATAAGGGGAGATAATTCAATAAATACTTTGCCTAGTAAGGTAGACAAGAGTAATTTTTTCTTTTAAATTGGAATTTGTTTATTTTTTAATAATAATTTTGTATTATCATTATTATTATTATTTTATCTCTATTTAAGTTATATCGATTATATTTAAATAAACGCATTAAATCGAAAAGTTATTTTAATGACTTATTCCCAAGTATTTGTATAAAACTTAAGGGAAGTAATGCACGTAAAATAAATGTTCAAAAAACGTTTCGTCTTTTTTTGTGTTGCCTCCCCTGGCTCTACAACAGCTGCTCCAGACGCAATAAATTCCATTTTTCCTTATTTTATTTTATGTTGTTTGTTGCTTGTGTGGTCTTCTTATTGGTGTGTGTGTGTGTGTGTGTGTTTAAGAATTTCTTCACTGTATGTACAAAAATAAATTTTAACATAATGAACGTTTACTAAACTGTATTTAAATTGTAGGCAGAGGCTACTCTACCAATGCGCAAAATGTATTATTTCCAACACGGGTTTGCAACAAAAACAAAAAGGTATTTTACCCTTATTTAAATACGAATTGTATGATATACTCATGAAAAAAAGACAAATAAAAAAGAATCGGCAAATGTTCGGAGGCTTTGGCGGGCTTTGTCCAGGCCAATTCGAAAATCGATGACGTCATGTTGTTAAAACAGCTTGAATTTTTTTTTTTAAATTGAATTCCCTAGTCGATTTAATTACAAACGTTAATCTTTTACACCAACAAAATTTGTGATTTTTAAAAAAGAATTTTTTTTTCCATATGTCAATCTTCAAACATCTGCCCCATGTTGACCCCCCCCCCCTCCCCTCTTACACACACACGCGTCGTCACATGACACAATCCTCATTATTAAAGAGGTCAACATTTTTAATTGAGTTTTAATTTGAGACTTCCCTGTTCACCCTGACCTTCAGATACCAAGTCTTTAGGATAACTTTAGGATTACTCCCCCCCCCCCCTGTCACCCCCTCCCCCGCACGCTGTAGAAAAAAAACATCGGGATTTAAATATTTTTTACCTCCCTTGGTGCCCAGCCGTGACGCAATCCTTTTGTTGGAGAATCGGTCTAATTAGATGGTGTGCACAGAAGTCACGGGTTCGGATCTCCCATGGGCGCTGACGGACCCCAGTGCCAAAATGATCAAAGGGGTTCTAAAAGGGATTTTTAATAAGAGTTTAAACTAATTAATGAAGGGGTGATGACGTTGGTGATGAGTTTAAGATGATAGCAGTTGCTGGGTAAAGATGGACGTGTATCAGGGGCGTGGACAAGGACGTAAAAGATACACGTCTGGTTGTGACGTATACAAGGACCAAAAAGATAGACGTCTAGCTGGGGTGATGAACAATATAACTTAAAGGATGGTGGTGTTGTTGCTGTTTTTTAATTTGATAGTGACAAACAACTAAAAGTAAATATTTACTGTATCTTGAAATATAAAGATTCCTCTTAGACTTATTGTGCAGATGAAATAGTTCATATATTTCTTGACCTCGGCATATGAAGGGATAATCTGGTCAGCACTATACCCGGCCGCCTTTACTTTCCCTAACGTGAGATGGACGTTGAACCCGATCTATATATAGTCCCATACATTTTTACCACAAGTAAGCATCAGTGGCGTAGCCAGGATCGTCTCAAGGGGGGGGGGGGGGGGGGTCCTCAAACTTTCGATTTGCACCCCCCCCCCTCAAACTTTCGATTTGCACCCCCCCCCCTCAAACTTTCGATTTGCACCCCCCCCCCTCAAACTTTCGATTTGCACCCCCTCCCCATCTTACTTTTTCTATCGTTTAGTATCAAAGTAAATTCGTGTACGTGGTCCAAAAAACTTTGCTGAAGTATTTTTATGAATACAATAGAAGCCCACGAGGTAGCAGACAAAACATACAAAACATTCAAAACAAGCTAAAACCACGTATAGATTTGCGTCCCACTCAACACTTAGAAAAATACGTTGTTTGTATAATATACTGTATAATTAGTATAACTGTTTACTATTGGAAGTAAAGCGTGTATATATATATATATATATATTTATATATATATATATATATATATATATATATATATATATATATATATATATATATATATATATATATATATATATATATATATATATATCCTAATTTGCGAGTACCTAACCTTCACATGATTCAAATAAAAACCAGTTTCCCTGCTAGCCTCCCCCATGCCGTCCTCATCGCTCCCACCTTCTACCGTCTCTCTTGTTTTACTGGTCGCCCCCTCCCCCCAATTACGAGACAAGGAAAAGGACGGCCTCATTATCTTACAAGACATCTAAACACGTGGGCCTCGAGGACAGCTCAAGATGGGGAGGGGGGGGGGGGCTCCGCCAGGTTAGATGTTAGTGGGGGGTGGGGTGGAGAGAATAAGGGGAGGGAGGAGTGTAACAAAACGCAAGGTCAACCTTTGACCTTTGTCAGTTCCCGGTGTGTTATTTAGTCGGACTGACGATGTTCTAATGAGGGGAACAGGAGACATCCATGTGAGGGAACCGTGGGGGAACAGTGGGGGGAACCACGATGTTCCAACGTCGCAACGAGGGCTGGAAGTCTTAGAGAATCTGAAGAAAAAAAAATATTCTCGCACCCTCCCCTCGAATCATCCCCCCCCCCCCCCCAGCGTAACAACCCCCCTTCGACCCTAAGTCTCTCCCTGCTAATGGGGACAATACTCTGGTTATATTTGTAACCACGGTATGGGTTAGTCATCGTTCACTACATTAAACATGCATTCAGTACTCACCTAATGACTAATTAATTATCAGTATAATTATCGTCGTTTGAATAAAAGCCTTAGTTATAGCTAACATGACGAGCGGTTATGTAAATAATAAAATATATTTAACACATTATTTTTTCCATTGGCGTTGCTGAACCACGAATGTAAAACTGGACAGTGGGGGGGGGGGGGGGAGGAGGGTGGGCTATATTAAGACGTCTCCGTGACGTCACACCCTGTTACGCCGCGCTGATCTCATTCCGTGAGCCCTATTAGAAAAATCTGCGGGCAGAACTCGGGCAGGAAAGGGCATTGATGCCCGCAGGTTTTTTTTTGACCAGGCCTCTGAGAGGTAGGGTCAGCTTTGGGGTTAGATTCATTTTGAGAAAATCTAGACTGGACATTTGGGGGGGGGGGAGGGTGGGAGAGGGGGGGGGGGGCAGGGTAGCCTTCAGCCAAAGGGGACCCGGAATGTCTTAGTTCCTCTGGGGGGGGGGGGGGGGGAGGGAGAAAAAAGGTCTAAAATTAACTTCCAAATGTTATCTCTAATTATTACTGCGGGGCTTCCCATATTGTTTACCTCAAGTCCGTACGGGCAGACTTATGACGCGTAGTAATTTGTTAAGTATTATTTACGCCATTGAATATGCGGAGTAAATGTAAGCATAATATAATGTAAAGGCTAAACATGACGTCATATAGCTAACCTTGACCAGTGCAAGGGATAGAAGACTCACTAAGGTTTCCATCCTTTTGTCCACTGAATGCCTGGTACTCAATAAAGCTGAGTGGATTCATCGAGCCTCCCCTGAAGCCAAAATTCCACTTTTTTATCAGAAGCCGTGGAAACTACAATTTCCCTTCTTCGTTAAGAGTTGTATAATAAAAGGCAGATGAAGTAGAACTCATCAGTTTCAGCGATTCTCTCCTTCACCCCTCCCCCCAAGGTATATGAAGGAATGGTGTATCAGCACTAAGCTCAGCCGCCTTTATGTTACCTAAAGTGTGTTAGGTACCTATTAGAGCTGGGTGGACTCAGAGATGTTCTACTGACTTGAATCCAGATTCGAACTCGCGACTTTCGGGTAACCAGTCTAGCGCCGTACCGTCCCATAAGGGTTGTTTTACTACAACTTTTAAAAAAAAAAATTATTAGCCAACGTATAGGGCCTAATTTTTATTTATTTATTTTTTAGTTTTAGTTTTCAAAAACTGATTTTTTAAAAATATTTATGTTCGACATTTTTCTAAATGGCTTTTTAACTCTTCTCTATGCACCCCCTCCCCTCCCCCCCCTCCCCCCCCCCCTATCCACTGTCAACCCTAATCATTAGGGCTGTCTTCACCATCCAGCTACTTTTAACTAACAGACCGTCCCATTATAGAACTGCCGCGTCCAATGAACGGCATCTAGGGGAAAGCACTGGGTAATAGCACTAACCGCGGTTATATTAAACACCAAGAACTGAAGAACTTTGTAGAGAAAAAAATATGACGGCTAATGACTTGCATTGTGTATGTATTTCCTGTTATATTTTTTTATTTTTGAATGGAAAAAAAATGTAATTCGTTTGTTTGTAGTGAGTTTTTATTTTATTTTTAGGTGAAGAGCATTGTTAAAGAACTCGCTTACAAACTCAGAACTGGCAAGTTCGAATCCTGCCTGAACTGAGAAGATTAAAGAAACGTTAAGTACATACCAAATTTGAATTTTGAGAATGTGTCTAAAAAAATATATATCCGTACAAGTCTTAATCCACAAAAACTAAATTATTTAATTTACCATACCGCGTATATCACTTCCCGTTTGCTTAGAAAGTCAAGACGTCTTAGAAATTATGAAAGAATATTTTTAATTACTTCTAATTTTAATGTGAACATTTTTATTGCCCGAGGAAAAAAAATATTTGGCTTCTAAAATTGAAAATTTGGCCATCATGAAACCCCAAAGAAAAAATCTGGACATGGTCTAGTGAGGCCGAATAGTTTTTTGAAACAGGAAACAAAGTGTCCTGGCAACATTGGCTCGTCAGGAGGGCACAAGTCCGTGTCCGGAACAGAAAAAAAACACTTTCAGGGGACAAAATCTAAACAAATTGACAAAAACAGGGGAGGGAACAATGGCTGCAACCCCGTGTCAAGGGAAATAATCAATCAAAAGATGAAAGCCATTAAATGAGAAAGCTGATAAAGCTTCAAGCATGACGGGGTTTTGTTACCGTTTTTTTTATACGCATCCTAAATCTGTTCCGGGCGTCTATTTTTGTACGCCTTGTTCAGAGTGTGTCTAGGTTAACCCTACCGTGTTCTGGGTGTGTCTAGGTTAACCCTACCGTGTTCTGGGTGTGTCTAGGTTAACACTACCTTGTTCTGGGTGTGTCTAGGTTAACACTACCTTGTTCTGTGTCTAGGTTAACACTACCTTGTTCTGGGTGTGTCTAGGTTAACACTACCTTGTTCCGTGTTTGTCTAGGTTAACACTACCTTGTTCTGTGTATGTTTAGGTTAACCCTACCTTGTTCTGTGTCTAGGTTAACGCTACCTTGTTCTGGGTGTGTCTAGGTTAACACTACCTTGTTCTGTGTGTGTTTAGGTTAACCCTACCTTGTTCTGGCTAATTCCTCAATTCAAAAACAAGAAGAAAATTCATTTATGAAATGACATTTACACAAAAGATGAGCTGATAATGTATTAAGACTTTGTGAAATTTTTTTTTTTTATCATTAGCGTACTTGTTGTTTATTTATTGTTGCTTATTACAATAAAAGTTCCCTTTCAGTGGTGTCCCGAATAGGATGCCACTGGTTCTCACTACTTTGGTTGCTTGTGGATGTCATCGGGAAATGCCTGTATCATCAGGAAATGCCATCCAGAAATGCCATCCACAAATGCCATCCACAAATGCCATCCACAAAAGCCATCCAGAAATTCCATCCAGAAATTCCACCCAGAAATGCCACCCAGAAATGCCACCCAGAAATACCATCCAAAATGCCATCCAGAAATGCCATCCAGAAATGCCATCCAGAAATGTCATCCAAAATGCCATTCAGAAATGCCATCCAGAAATGCCATCCAGAAATGCCACCCAGAAATGCCATTCAGAAATGCCATCCAGAAATGCCACCCAGAAATGCCATCCAAAATGCCACCCAGAAATGCCATTCAGAAATGCCATCCAGAAATGCCACCCAGAAATGCCATCCAAAATGCCATCCAAAATGCCATCCAGAAATGCCATCCAAAATGCCATCCAAAATGCCATCCAAAATGCCATCCAGAAATGCCACCCAGAAATGTCACCCAGAAATGCCATCCAGAAATGCGGATATTACCCAGAACAGCCGGTAACTTCCGGAAATGGCTGTCTGACAAAATGCCTCAACTAAATGTTTGTCTATTATACCAGGCGCACACGACTGAGGATCCGTTGAGGGTAATGTTAGGGTACGAAGCGGGATGCAAAAAAATATTACAGTTCAGTTTTCGTGAGATGTAGGGTTATCAATAACATGCTCCGATCTTTGACTGACGCATGTCAACAATTATGTTAACAAACACGTCAACAGACGTGTAAACAAAGACATAGGCTAAAAATGTGATTCCATTTTTTCTACCGAGATACCGGCCCAGCAGTATTGGACCAGATGGAATGGTAGAAAGCCTGGTGTTTTTAGGAGAAAGTAGAAACGGTTCCTCGATTTTTAGGGAAACTTACCCAGCCTTAAAGAAACTAGAAATAGTTCTTAGTTTTTAGCAAAACCCATCCATGCATAAAGATATTTGAAACGATTGGTAATTTTTAACAAAAACCATTCAATGCACACAGAAACTAGAAAAAAAAAGACTTCTAATTGTTTGTCAAACCCACCCATTACTACAGAAATTTAAAATTATTCCAGTTTGTATTTTTATTTGCATTACACTTTCATTCATAAAACAGTGTTCTTCCAGGAATCTTTTCGAACGAAATGGAAATTGTATAGAAAATATATACTTTTACCAGTGTGTGTGCCCTACCCCCCCCCCCCCCCCCCCCCGGAGAAAAAAAAGGTCTTAAAGAAGCACTATCCTCATGGACTTAAAAGATCTTTGTTTTGTTTAAACCCTCCGTAACTTACAGAAACCAACACAATTTCCTTTCCAATTTTTTTACTTAACCTTCCATTCCCCTAAAAAACACAGGAGGTAATTTCCCTTTACTTTTGGGCCAAACTCTTCTATTTCTGTAAACTCAAACTGACTCGCAGACGACTGTCGCGTTCTTCGAAATCGACTAATCGCTCATGATCATCGGCCCATTAACGGATTTCCCGCCGGAAGTATTGATAAGACTCAAGACTTTGTTGCCAGGAGGCCGTTTAGCTTTTTTTGTGGCCAGGACAAAGGAAAGGTGGGGGGGGGGGGGGGGGGGTAAAAAATGCAACCCAAAGCGAGCGCCGTTTTGCGGATTAATTTGAATAATGTCTGGGTGATGATCGGATGAGCATCTCGCAATTTTCGCGTGATTTATTGGGTGTGAGCATTTCTTTTTTCTGATGCAGTTAATGAATGAAAGATGGATGAGAAAAGATACCATCATGGAGTTGTCTTCACGTCAAAGAGAGGGGAAAAAATATCGGTGCAGACAGAGTGATCGCCCATTGTTAACACGAAGCTAAGTCACGTGACAAAGTCACTGCACAAGTTGACAAGTTGAACTTTAAACCTGAAATGTCAAATTGTCACATTTGTAGTTTGTTTATCTTGATTGGTAAAAACTTCTCGTTTTAATATGTTTGTTGGTTGTTCGTTTTTTTTTTTTTTTTTTTTTTTTTTTTTTTGTAAACTTGATATGTATATAACTTTAGTCGAATTTCGCTTTTCGTTAATTATACAAATATGAGCAATTCCAGCCCACTTGCAGTTTTGTTGCATTCTATTAGTGTGTATAAACTATACTCTAATATGCCATAAGAGACTAATACAATAAAATGTATGAAAACTAAGCTCTTTATCTGTAAATAAATATATCCAATTTGTATGCTTTTTGATAATAGATTCTTCCATAAATTAGAAGGGTTGTTAGTAGTATAGTAATCTCGACTAGTTTTATGGTTAGAAATTAGGGTTAGGCTATGGTAGGACCAGGGTTAGGGTTAGGGGCAGGGTTAGCATTGACATCAGCAAGCCATGTGTATTTAGTTAACTACCAGTAACCTTACACCCCCTTTTTAAGAAGATTATATTATCGGACACTGGTATAAAAATTCCCACTCTATTTTTTTATGAAAAAAAAATTGTTTCTATAAAAAAATGTTTGTTTTCAACTGCGGATAGAAACAAATTATGTAAACATTATGTTATGAAGTTATTAAAATAATTTGATTGTTAAATTAACGGTTAATGTCAACTTTACAAACGGCCCTTTTTTCATGGATACTCATTTTATTTTTTTACTCCCCAAAAGCACCAGAAAAAAAAAGTCTTTAAGTATCTAGGCATCGATCGTGGTTCTCAAATTTCTCCCCAAAGACCACTTAATGTACACCCAAAACCCTCGCTAACCACGAGGTTTTAGTTAACACCCCCAGCTAGAAAACACTAACCCTACTTGGCCAGAAAAATACAACGCGATTACCAGCCATTTGTGTCGAAAATTCGTTTGGCTTAAAGGCCAAAATCTTGTGGCTGTTTTGGCTTTCTTTTACAAGAAATAAATTAGAATTAAAACGAGAGGACCATCATTAAGGAAAAGACCTGGTGTCGCATTGGATGTCCAGAATGTTCTTTATGTGCGGGAGACGGGGGTGGTGGGGGTGGATGGTTCACGAGGGCTGTGGTCATGATGAGTTGGCACTTGGTGGGGGGGGGGGGAGACAAAACCAAGTTTTATTTTACAGTTGTGGGGAAGGGTAATGTGGGTAGGGGCAGAGTGAAAGGGTGGAGAATGGAGGGGGGAGGGGTCAGTTATGTGATACCTATTTATTAGGAACTAGAAAGGGTATCGCATTTCTAAAAATTATTCTGTAAATATATGGTGAACGCAATCTTCCAGTCCTCTACACCCAACTACAACCAGAAAGTCTTTAGTCGTTTGTTGTTTTTTTTTGTATTTTTGTTGTGAGGTTGTTTTTTGTTGTTGTTGTTGTTGTTGTTTTTTATAATTCTGTCAAAAAAGACTATTGAATACAGACTTTAACAATGAAGGAATGCTTTATTTTTCTGCGGCCATCACAAACAAGAGGGTCGTGTGACCTGCGCTGTGGCCGATGGTTTTTATTTCCTGTAAGTTGATGCCGGAGATCGTTTGCAGTGGATCTCAGTGGCCGTAGACCAGGCGGGAGCCGAACCCACGGACTTCAGGTTAACGACCGCACGGTGACACTCAAAAGTTTCTAGATCCTGTCAGTTTCCGAACTCACGACCTTCGTATGAGTGACCGAACATTTACAGCGACACGTGTAAATTGTAGACGCGATTGTTACATGTTGATAACGCCAAGCCGCCTGCCAATATACGTGTTTCTAAAAAACCTTTTGGAATAAAATTAATTATTCAATTAATGATATCAAAATAAACGTTGTAATTGTTGTGATAGTTCAAAGCCAGTAATCTAAATTCTTTTTTTTTTTCAAACCGAGTCTAAGTATATCTCCACACTAAATAATTAAACTTTACCTCGTAAAATAAAATGTGACGTAAAATATTTTTTTTAAACAAATTTGATTTTATTAGACAAATTGATGTTTTAAAATATGCGTTTTATATTTAGATCATGTGAAATGACAAGTTGATTCGTAAGATAATTGAGTAAAAATAAAGTAAACTAAAATACCATTTTCTGAACTGGCAGCAAATCAGTTTTACGGCGCCCCATACAAAGGTACAAATCATTTTTACAGTGCCGTAAAACGAAGTACAAGCTAAACTTTTCCGTAAATGTCCGAGGAACGTCCCCCCCCCCCCTCTCAAGATCGTTACATCATGACAAGGCCCCATTACATCTGATCAAAGGGGTGCTAAATACCGGGACAGTTTCAATCGGGATTTGTCTCCCCTTGTATACACCGCGAGTTGTCACCCCTTCTCCCTGAGGGCTAGACGTGAAATGGAAAGACAACACAGCGAGCCTTATCATTCTTCTAAGACAACTGGCCAGCAAAGTCAAGAGTTGTCGGTCATAACGCTGAGTTGTCTTTGTTTCTTGTATTGGTTAGAATACAAACTACAAAAGGATATAGATCTATACGGTGTCGTTTAGAGTGTGTATGTGAGGATACTCCGAGATAAGAGAAGATACTTATAAATTAAAGAAGTTACATAAAGATTTCTGTTTGGAATGCGATTTTAGAAAAAAAATGACTTGTTCAATTAGATTAGGGCACTGCACGATGTGAAGAAATGCCTCGTTGATCTACTTCAAGATAATTATAAACTAGATAATCCAATGAATTATCTAGTGGATAATCTCATGTTGAAAAATTATCACGAAACTAAAAAAAAAAAAAAATTCTGCATGTATCACAATATTTTTGTTCAAAGAAAATTTGTCAATGTATCCCTTCTACCGTCTCTCTTCCACTTACTCACTCACTCATTCATTCTCTCTCTCTCTCTCTCACACACACACACACACCAACCACCTCCTAACCATATCAGGTTGTAAATAAACGACATCGTCAACTACAATTTACCGTGTACACGAAAGTACATCTAGCTCTACAACTTCCCTCTTGGACGCGTGCGAAACGCGCCAATCTCCACACCACCCAGCACCGCGCGTCGCTGTACCAAACCCCACCGCATCATCCTCGTGACTCAGACGATAAGTTCGTTACCTGAAATCACCGCTCCCACGCGCGACAGCCCCCCTATGCACCCCCTCCGCCCCCAACCCGTGGTTGCGGACACCAGCGTTAGAAAACAGCTCACGCTAGCGTCATTAGTTCCACAAATTGGGGTTCCTGATTGACTATTATATACTTGAATGTGTCCCTGGGACGGGCAAAAAGACCGCTGGGTGACACATTGTTCGGGTAAACAGAAATCCACGGTTAAAGCGAAGTTTGCGGTAAAAAGCGAAACTCGCATCAACTCCATTTTTTTATGATTGCGTGATAAGTATTTATAATAATGTGTGGGGATTTTCGCCATTAAATGATTGTCTCAAAATAAATAAAAAATATTTCTAATATCCTGTCTCAAAAACATCTGTTGTATTATATACATTAAATAGATTTTCTTTTCATAATGGAGGTCCTTAATGAAAATCTAATTTCAGAATTCGTTTTTTGGATCGGTGAGAGGGGAGAGTTAAGATTTTTTTTTCCTTTAGATAGATTAATATATTAAGAAAACATAAATGAAGTCTTATTTCGCAATGTAAACATTTATTTTAACCCCCAAATTTGCGAACAGCGCGCTAATAATTTTAGTGTTCCATTTTTCGCAGATTTGTTCAATTCTCGGCAACATGGGATACCCATCCCCGGATATTAGGGATTATTTTTTCGATTATCCGGCAAGGAAAATCGCATTTTTATTCTCAGAAGGGCGGGGAATAAAGGCGGGGGGAGGTGGGATGGAGGGGCTCTCGTGAGCTCATATCATGCTCAGGGGCGTCACAAAATGAGCGTGAAACAGGTCTTTTGGGGTCAAAACACGAGAGCCGTGAGCGCAACAGATCACGTGACAATCCTTGTGAGTCACGCGACAATTATTCGGTGAAAGGAGACAATAAGACAGACATAAGACAGACACTAAGACAGACACTAAGACAGACACTAAGATAGACACTAAGACAGACACTAAGACAGACACTAAGACAGACACTAAGACAGAAACTAACACAGACAATAAGACAGACAATAAGACAGACACTAAGACAGACACTAAGACAGACACTAAGACAGACACTAAGACAGAAACTAACACAGACAATAAGACAAACACTAAGACAGACAATAAGTATTACTAGAATTCAAATTACCGAAAATGGTAAATTCCCTTAAAAACAATAGCACTTTTACAAAAGCTAGAGGTGTTAGATGTCAGCCTATACAAACATCGCTGTAGTTATCTCTTCGACCACTCACACCAAACATGTTAGGTCACCCGCATCGACCATGTTAGGTCGCCCACACCAAACGTTAGCTCACCCACACCACACACGTTAGGTCACCCACACCACATACGTTAGGTCACCCACACCACATACGTTAGGTCACCCACACCACATACGTTAGGTCACCCACACCACATACGTTAGGTCACCCACACCACATACGTTAGGTCACCCACACCACATACGTTAGGTCACTCACACCAAACATTAGGTCACCCACACCAAACATGACCTGTACAAGTTGTCTGACCCAAAGGACGATTTCAAATCTCTTTCCACGACCTTGCCAAAATTTTAAACGACGACATTTCATTCTCTTTCTAAACTTTCATCTCAAACTCATCAGCGAGCGTGGGTGACTTAACTTTACCAGTGTATTATATTTTTCGTCCACCCCCACCCCTTTCACCCCCCCCCCCCTCCCCCTGCTCCCCTCGACCCCCGAATCTCGTGAAATTTATAACGCCAAATATGTTTGAAGATCGGATAATCTGAACTTGCCGGTGATTAAAGAGCGCGGCGGCCATTGGTTGTACCGGAAGTGTCGTCACAGCTTTACATTCAATTTGTTCAACTGGGGCTTCATCAGTGTGAATCATCCGGCTTGTGTGGGAGTCATCGCTGGTGGACGGTTTAACGGTTAAACTTGTTGGTTTAACGCTAAACTAAACATTACACGTCGGCTTAAAGTTGATACATCAGTACACTTTAGTCTAAAGTTAAATTACTTTCCACACCGGCTTGAAGGTAATACATCAGTACACTTTAGTCTAAAGTTAAATTACTTTACACAAAGGCTTGAAGGTAATACATCGGTACACTTTATTTCAATGTTTAGTTATTTTAAACTTTACTTTTTGAAGGCAGAGTTTCTTTCAGACTTTTTTCTTTCTGGTAAAAGTATATATTATCTATAAAAATATTTTGTTCAGGGAAGGGGGTGGGGGGGGAGACATGTTTCGTAAGGGGGAGGGGAGGGTGGAGCTTCTTCAGTTCAGTTGTATACTAAATAGCTTGTTTGGGTAAGTTTAGAATAAGGATTAAGATTAAATTAAGAATTACAGCTAGGGCTGGATTTGTATGTTAGGGTTAGAGTATAAATCATCAGAGAGACCTAAGCACTGATATTATGACTCAACAGCACCGAGTCTTTGAGATGGTAAATTGAAATCATATGTATGATAATTCCGGTCCTTTTCTGATTCTGTGCTACGCTCTTCCATCCCTGAAACTCGGTTAAGTACTGTCTCGACAGTTTCACAGTGGTGTATGTGGCTCGGTGGTCGGATGAAGTGCTGTCTTTATGAACTGGTCAGTTGAATGGATGAATGGAGGCGTGCGGCCAGGGTGTCTGTTAATGGAGGCGATCACGTGACCAATGGACTGGCCGCATAGAAACGATGGTCAAGTCGAGGTCAGCGTGGTCGGAATGTTGTGGGCTACAGCTAATGGGTGGGGTGTCTAGGGGAGGGGTTTGGTACTGGGAGCTGGAGGTTAGAGTTGGGAACTGAGAGGATTAGATTTGGGAGGGTTAGAGTTGGGAGCTGGTAGAGAGCTGGAGAGGTTAGAGTTGGGAGCTGGTACTGGGAGCTGGAGGGTTAGAGGTAGGAGCTGTTAGAGAGCTGGAGAGGTTAAAGTTGGGAGCTGTTATTGAGAGCTGGAGAGGTTAGAGTTGAAAGCCGATAGAGCTGAAATGGTTAGAATTAATTTAATGAAGTCTCTGGCTGCCTCTGTGGATTTTGTTTTGCCGTCTTTGTTTATTGGATGACAATCTCTGTGTTGTTTTCATTTTGAATAACGTCTTTCTATTAGGAGTATGCTTAAAAGCATAGGCATTTTTTTAACAAATATATACTTCGTTGTATATAACACAAGCTTGCGAAAATCAATCTTTTTTTAAAATAGTGAAGTAGTTTGATTTAGAACCTAAGACACCAAGCTGTTCTCTAACTTGTAAAATGCTTTCTAATCGCTTGTTTGTTTTTCATTTTGCTCGATTAAAATCGCCATCAGTTATTTCAATTTATTTTTACACTAAATAACAATTTTTTGTTTTTAAATACAACGCCTTATGAGTGCGAGGTGGGATTTTTATGAATAGAAACATGTGCGGATGAATGTGGATGTAAGAATTCTTTTGACCCTTAGACCAAAAATCTTCTGTGAACTTGGTTGACAGAAATGTTTTTTTTTTTTTCACTTCGTTGACTTTTGTCGAACTGGGGTCAATACATACCAGACGTGACTAGCCCCGGTTGTAAAGTGGTCTAATGGTCAATGGGCCCGTGACAGAATGGCCAGGTTTACGTGGAACAAAAACGTCAACCAGATTTTAAAATTCAAACCACAAAATGAAGTAGACACGAGAGCGTAGTTAAGTAAACGTCGAGAAACAATGGCCGGTGTCGCACAGGAAAGATAACTCTCAAGAAAGGGGAGGGAACTCTATAACTCCTTCAGGGGAGAAAAAAAAGCAATATCCGTGAAATGGGAAATCAATTGAAAATGTGAAGAGGGGAGAGGGATTTAGCGGTTATATTAAAGAGATGTTAGATTATGAATTTAGCTATAGGATTTTTTTTTCGTGGCTTTATTTTGGGGGGGGGGGGGCGGGAGATATAAAAAAAAATTGTAACATCTGATGCGACTTACGTTCCCTAATAGAATTTTATTTTTATGCTGAATTCATGTGTCTAGTGTAATGATAAAAATACGGTAAAACCAAAATTGAATAGAAATGTTATTGTGTTCCATTTTCCCTGTCACTAGACTTTCGTGTGGTTGAGGTTGTTGTTGTTGGGGGTCGTGGTGGTGATGAAGTTTTTATTGGTGGTGGTTGAGGTTCGTTATTGTTCGTGATGGTGTCTTTAATTTTGTAGCTGGTGATGATAGTGGTGATAATTTTAATTTTTTTACGCTGTTGTTGCAAGCGATTTAGTTTTTGCTGCTGTTATTTTGTAAATACTAAAAGCTTGTAGAACCAGCCATTTAACATTTGTAATACATTATTTTTCTCAATGTTATCGTTCTCTTAAACCTGTGTTCTTTCAGCGTCCAAACTCCTTTCAAAACAGTTTTTCAATTAATGAGATGTACATTTTAACCCAACTGATGCTAAGCTTAATCTATCTAAACTTTAAGTCCGTATTTGGTCAAGTCTTGACTACTATTCTGTGATTTTGGATGAAACTTTCTTAGATTTTTAGTCAATATTTGATGAAAACCTGCCGTCTACACACAATTTTTTATATATTTTTTAACCAAAAGAAATACAAAAAAACATAAAACAGTGATAATATCGTTATAATATTTTTGGTTCAAACGAACAAATTTCACCAGACACAAAAAACCAATCTGGGCAACTTGGCCGCTCCATCTTAATCGCCTCCCTATTGTTAAATCCTTGGATCCTTCCTCATCTGACCAGATTTTTGGCCATAAATTTATGGCGATAATAAAACACGGGTCGTACCCTCACGCTAGACCGATCTGGCCACATCTTAATGGCGCACTGCCCCGGATTTTTTAAAAACTTGTTCGGTATAAAATAAATCTTTAAAAAACTTCGGGGATACCCGTTTTTCTCTTCCGCCACAAATACCGTGATTATTTTCTTGTTTCAAGTAGCATCAAGATATTAAAATATTTTTAAACCTGGATCAGCCTGTTTGATCCACACTTAATTACAGCATGCAACAAATTTTTTGAGGAAATAGTGGACACACAATACCACAGGGGGAGCGGGTTGGGGGGGGGGATTCAGTTCTATTTTCTGATTCTAACTTTTAGATTTCTGTAAGCACTATGTGATAACTACGGGTACTTGTACGATAGCCGGCATGGTAGAATACTAATACTAGCCATAGCAACAGCATAAACTCTACACCTAGCACTAACCCAGAAAAAACCATAACCAATGCGCACCTAAGCCCTAAAACACAACTAAATATAAGCTAAACCTACTTCTAAACCTAAGCCTAACATTAACAACAGTAAAAAAAAATATTTTGCTCTTCTATTATAATACCCGACAGGCTAGCGTTCAAGTACCACAGCCTATGACAAATCTAAACAAAGACGATTTTAACCATAGCTCAATGGTCGACATTAGCTTGATAGTAGTTTCACTACATGAAGTAACAGTTTAGCTGTAAACATTTGTGTATGTCAAAATTAGTCTAATTATAATTATTAACAGTAGTTTAACAGCGAATAGCAATAGGAAGTAACAGTTTGACAGTAAACAAACGTATAACGATAGTTTTATGGAGAGGAGTAGACAATAATTCATCAGCTGTATAACAGTAGTATTAGTGGAGAACAATAGACAATAAATCATCAGTGGTACAACAGTAATATAAACGGAGAGGAGTAGGCAATAATTCACCAGCAGTATAACAGTAGTATTAGTAGAGGCAACAGCTCATCAGCTGACAGAAGTCTAACAAAGAGATGAGTTTCACGGTTGAACTCAGGGTTGGATACCTGAGGTTCTGACTTCTAGCAACACAACACTTACCTTTATGATCCGGTCGTTGACCCGGATGCCGTTGACGTCACCGACGCCTCCGTTGGTCACACGTGAAATGACCACGCCGGCTGGTCCGTTGTTGTTGTTGTTTTCTGGCTGTGGACAAGCAACAACAACAACTGAATTACAGGTACATGTGGAGCAACAACAACTGAATTAAAGATGGGGCTACAAGTTAATTATTGTTAAATATTGTGCGACAAGTAAATTAAAGATAAATATGGGGCTACAATGACATGGGGCAAAGTTGGCTTCTTGTTGCTAAATATATGGGATTATCACGTGACACACGGACACTATATGCGGTTATCTAAAACATAGGATGGATTATAAACTAGCTTGAGCAGTATCATTACCCTAATCCCGGCCATATCCTTAGCCATCCCCCAAGCTAGGAAGCTAATACTGACCCTAAATTTTTGTACCCTGACCCTAACACCTTAAACAGGAAGAAAAACATCATACGGTAGTGTATAGTCCGGCGAACGTTGTTGTAAGAGCCGGGTGACACATATACTAGGCTTCGGTAATCAGATTAGTGTTATCTATTATTGATCAGTGGGAATATAGGGCTGGTAAGTAGGTCACCAACCAGTTCTATGGCTCATGCAGTTTTTATTGAGCCGTAGAACTGGTTGGTGACCTACTTACCAGCCCTATACCAGCACACTCACTAACTATGGCAGGGGGGAGAATGGTGGGGATTCTGACGATAAGACTGAACTCTACAACGGGAGATAATGCACCATCCGGATAGACTCAAGGGACATAATTACTTTTTTTTAACCAGCAAATTATCGTTTGACGGATGTAAAACAGATTCGATGTCTGACTGACCAGGCAGCATGCTGGTTGACAGATGGTCAGACAGAGGGATGGGCTTGTCAGAGATGTCCAGCATGACGTACTTCCGCTTTAGTTGACTCTATTAGACCAGTGCATCGCAGTATTGAACCGTGCTGTGGTCATTATGTTCTATGGCTAGTTGTTTGGGATCAGGTCTTTTAAAGCATACAATTATTTCTTTTTTTTTCATTTTGACAAGCCCGCCCGCATAAAGTGAACTTAAACTCCTAGATAGTCCATTGTATGTGGTTAATTTATGGAAAACATCAATAGAGCTACAAGGTCTTCAAATGCGTAGAAGTATTTGGAGCATGTGACTCCAAGAAATCATTGACTTAAGGAACACTTTGATAGGTGTCAATAAGTTGGCAGGACAAGTTCGGGGCTATTTCTACTAGTACCTTGACTTAAACTTTAGGACAAGCTCAAACCAGGGGCGGAACTACAGTGCCGCCAGACCCCGCAATGCGGGGGGGCCCACGCCGTTTAGGGGCCCACTGCCGACCATAATTTTTTTATAGTTAAAAAAAAATTAATTTTCTTGTATTTTTTACTTGATGGTTGTTTTGTAAAAAGATTACAGTAGCTGCGGGTGGATTATCTTTCTCCTACAATCAAACTCATCAAAGATAAGCAAACGTTCAAACCACTTCCATGACTTATTTCCCTTTTTAAATGGTCAAATAGGGGTGCTCATAAACTCCTTTTTATAGATTTGTACTAAACAAATTAAAAAGCAATTACTTTTCTTAACTATTATTTCTTTTGATAAAATACTTACTAAAGAATGACATTATACAAAAAGGAAATGTATTTAAAATTAATAAAATATTTACAAGAAAACATAAAAATAAACATAACTCGAGACACCATTACTTATACAAAGTTTTCATGGTTTATATTCTTTTGACTGACTAATGGTTAATAGTTCTTCTAGCAAAGATAAAATAAAACTTATTTTCATAAAACACACTAATGTACTAACACACGTCATCATGTTGTAATTTATATTAATTGACAAAAAAACATAAAAAAAACCCAATAGGCCAGCAATGAGAATCCTATGTTCGTATTTTGTGTTTGTACACATATATATATGTATATATATATATATATATATATATATATATATATATATATATATATATATATATATATATATATATATATATATACATATGGGAGGGGGGGCCTAAAAAATTTTTTTGCGGGGTGGCCCTTTTTTTCTAGTTCCGCCACTGGCTCAAACCTAACCATAACGCAACCCTAGACCTTATACTAAACTTTGCATAACACAACCCTAAACCTTATACTAAACTTGGCATAACACAACCCTAGACCTTATACTAAACTTTGCATAACACAACCCTAGACCTTATACTAAACTTTGCATAACACAACCCTAGACCTTATGCTAAACTTTGCATAACACAACCCTAAACCTTAAACTAAACTTGGCAAAACTCTCTGATGTTAACTTAAATATGACCTTATTGATGACTAGTCACAGATTTGCTTACACACGCAAAATGCGTACTCACTACATTGTCTTCCTCATTTTTACAATTTTAATAAGCCAAATAATTAATTAATATGGGATGGTCAACATTTTGTAAATGATTTTTACTGTGGACAAACTATTAATATTTTGATATTAACATTCAATTTTATGTTTATGATTTTAACACAAAAGTCACAAACTTTTCGTACAAAAAAAAAAAAAAAAAAAAAAAAAACCTATTGAACATTAACTTGAAGATCAACAAAATGTAGCTATTTTAAAATGAAATTAGCTCACCTACACTATTTGAAAAGTAAAATCAACAGTTAGAAACTTCAGTGATTAGTTATAAAATTAAAAAAAAACTACTAATTAGAGTTTTACATCAATAATTTGATACAAAAACATCTTCTTTCAATGATCCACCCTTTTTTTGTGAATATTTCTTATAGTGTTAATATCACACTTTGCTTTCCTATAGTCATGTTGTTATATTAGAATGTACAGCTTATACGTATAGTATTAGCATGCGTTGTACAACAGCAATGTTTTAACCTTATAGAGTGGAATCTTTTTTTATTAGTTACTTCCCATCTTTAAAATTGTATGCAAATATGGGAAATCACTTTAAACTGTTATTTCAAAATAATATAAAACCGATACCCCAGTTGTAGTAAAACAATTTGGTAAATCATTGTTCATTGTATTTATTATTACTGTACGAATTAATTTTACAAATTTAACACGTTTTCTCATACTAATAGTTTTTTATCTTAAAAAAAATAAGTTATCTCTAATTAAAATACAAAACTTTTACAGTTTTAAATGACTGTTTATTTATAAGAGAAATTTTCTGAGTTTAAGTACTACTTCTGGTTGATTAGATTTTTAGGCAGTTGTGATTTTTTGTCTGCGGAATATTCAAATTTATCAACTTCATCAAACATTTTGAAACATGTATTTGAACTACTGATGTGACAGTGACTTTGGATTTATTTCATCTCTACTTATTTAAACTTGT
The DNA here is from genome assembly GCF_028476545.2 of Physella acuta. NCBI lineage: Eukaryota > Metazoa > Mollusca > Gastropoda > Physidae > Physella > Physella acuta. The sequence continues at coordinate 22,775 of NW_026733715.1, read as the reverse complement.
GTGTATTTCCATTTGGAACCTTGTGTGTGTGTTATTTTTTTTCTTCACATTTTATACATTGTAAGTACTTTTTTATTTCTTGTGTGTGTTGCCTGGCCACGGGTGGGCCTCACGCACAACTATGTCGGAAAAATACATCAAACGGCTATTCCTGCCTAAGTTTGGCTTGGCAGGACATGCGCCAAAAACTCTAGAGATTTTCATAGAAGAGGGTTTTTCTTTAGCTACCCTCACAGCTGACGAACTAAAAAGAGAGCTATGTAAGTTATGTAGCCTATCACCAGCTGAATTTGAAGGTCTGTATAACTACGGGACATTGCGTAAATGGTATGTTACCATTAGATCAAAGGAACTATATGAGAAAATGCACCTAAAAGAATTTCACAGAGATTTGCCACCTGGGGTAACATCCAGATACAGAGTGCAGAGAATATCAATAACCCACGCCGATAAATCTGGGCAAAGGGGCATGCTGAAATGGCTGCCTTCCAAGACAAGCGACGATGATATAATGGCGATTCTGAAATCTATAAGCAGTCAGGACTCAACACCAACATTTAAGAGAATAGACCAATCAAATGTGGTCCAATTCACCATCTCTCTTGAAAAAGAAGATGTGGAGAGTGTCCCACACTATATTATACTTACAAATGAGGCCAACAAAGAAAGCAGAGTCCTTATAATCCTCAATGGGAGGAGGGTGCAATGTTGCCACTGCAACACAGACAGGCACCTGCCTAAAATGTGTGAGCATTTGAGGACTCGCGCTCTTGACGGCGTCCAGCTAGTAGATGGACAGTACAGGGCAATTGAGCCTTGGGATGCAAATGATAAAGAAGAAGTTAGGGAGCATCTAAGTAACAATAGAAATTTCTTAAAGCATTGGGACAGTTATGATGTTGACGGAGAAAGACAAAATGAAATGCTTAGAGAAGCAAGGCTTAGAGAGGTAGAAGATGCCTTTGGAGTAGATGGCCAAACTGAAGCACATCATACTACTGTAGCACCGCAGCAAGTTAACGAAAGCGTAGCAGAAACCACCATAGTGGCCGAAGCCATGGAGATAATAGCGACCAGAAATTCCATAGTAACAGGGTCTCAAAAAGATGGGGATCAAGAAAATTTGGAGGCAGTCGACGAAACAATAAATGATATTCTTCAAGATAACACTAGTTCAGAAAACATAACGAAACCGCTAAAGGAAATTAAAAGCTCACAAAGTATATCAGCAACAAAGGTATCAGGTCAACTGTCATATAGTCAAGCAATCAGTTCAAGTAAAAAACAATTACCTACAGTAAAGCCACCTCAAAGGGCCGTGACCAGGGCCCAACGGGATAGCAAACCAGCGGCTGGAAAGTTTGGCGTTAAAAGACCACCACCATCCAGCCCTCCAGAAACAGATGTTCGAAAGAAAACCCCAAATAATTCATGCTAACTCTGGCAACATTGAACATCAGGGGGGCTAGGGACAAAACACATTATATAAACAACATAATAAATAAACACAATATTGACATCTTACTTTTACAGGAAACTAACATTGGAACTACAGAAGAGGCAAATAAACTAGATGCATATATCGGTATTAAAAACTCACTGCACAGTACTGGTTCCAACTGCAGAGGAACCAGTATACTTTGTACATCAGACAAACACAAAATTAAAAGTACATACACGGATAAACAGGGCAGGATAGCATGCATCACATTGGATATTGACAAAACAGAAATAACAATCATCAATATATACGCCCCAACACATAGACAAGAACAAAAACATTTCTACCACACGCTTAATGAACTTATAAATACCGAATACAAAAACAAGACGATACTTTTAGCAGGTGATTTTAATATGGTCATTGATGATACAGACCTAATAGGACAAAATGACAGGAAAACGAAAAGGCTAAAACACGATAAAGAACAAATTAATACATTAAACAATATAATAAAAACGACAAGCTTAAAAGACACCTACAAGAATACACTAAATTTCACTGAAACAACGCACTACAGCAGAACACATCATAGCGCAGCTAGGCTAGACAGAATATATGCTCATGAAAGCATAACGGTAAACAAAGTAAAACACCTCGCTCAGACACTTACATTTACAGACCACAAAATAGTTATTGCTCAACTACAAATTAACCCCACTCACAGAACAAAGAATACATATTGGAAACTCAACAACACGCTTTTAGAAAATAGCGAATACATCACAGAAATAAGGAAGCTAGCATCAGAATTCACACAGAGAGCATCAAACACACATGCACTAGAGCTCTGGGAAGATTTTAAATATATGGTACGGGAATACTCTATCAAAATAGCAAGGCAAATAAACACAGATAGGAAAATTATGGAAGAACTACTAGACAGACAACTAGCTACGTTAATCAGTCATAATGCATCGCAGGACAAAATTGAAAAAGTAGAATCAGAATTAAACAAAATACAAACACATAGACACAAGGGAGCGCTAATACGTAGTAGAATAGACATTATAGGCAACGAAGACCCCTCCCATTACAACACAATTTTGGAAAAAATACACTGCAACAGTAAACAGATATGTAGCATAACAGATGACGACGGGACTATAACAAATGACCTGGAAAGTATAAAACGTCAGTTTACTTTATACTATCAAAACCTCTTCAATAAGGAAGATACAGACTATGAAATACAAGAACATTATCTTAAGTACACAACAAGGCTAGACAACAATGACTGTACCAAAATCAACGCGCCAATTACTAAAGAGGAAATATCCAAGACTATAGACGGACTAAAACTAAATAAAGCTCCAGGACCAGACGGACTAACCAATGAATTTTATAAAACCTTCAAAAATGACTTAATACTCCTTTTACACGCTACATTTCAGGACATACATGAAAGAGAAGATTGTGCTACAGATTTTAACAGGGCATATATAACACTCATTCCCAAAAATGATACGGACAGGACAAAAATTATAAATTACAGACCTATATCTTTACTTAACAGTGATTATAAAATATTGACAAAAACTTTAGTTAAGAAACTCGAACCCTTCATATCTAAATTAATACACCCCGATCAGCAGTATAGCATACCAGGTAGAAACATACACAACCACACGCACTTAATCACAGACATCATACATTATAGCACGCAGAAAGACACACAACTAGCGATTCTTAGCATCGACCAACAGAAAGCGTTCGACAGAGTAGATCATACATGGTTAATAAAAACAATAGATGCTTACAACCTAGGACACTATTTTAAAACATGGATAAAAATAATATATAACAATGCACATAGTCATTTATTAATAAACAACAGTGTTACAAGCGCTTTTCACATACAGAAATCAGTTAGACAAGGTTGTCCTTTATCTCCCCTACTATACATCCTAAGCTTAGAACCCCTACTAGAAAACATTAGACAGGACAACTCGATTAAAGGACTGTACATTCCAAACACGGTAGGCAAGAAAATACTTGCATACGCAGACGACACTACTTTCTTAGTACAAACAGAAAAAGCAATACAGACTGTAATAGAAAAATTCAACAACTTTGGGAAAGGGAGCGGGGGAAAAATAAACGCAGAAAAATCAAAAGTAATGGGTATAGGTAAATGGAAAGGTAAAGATAACTATCACATAGACATAACAATAACTGACAAACTCAAAATTTATGGAATAACTTATACTAGCGATCCCACAATAAACGACCAAGAAACTTGGACCACACTGAAAAATAAAATAAATCACAATCTGGAAAAATGCCAATACTGCAATACAACCATTTTTGCCAGAGCTGCATTAGTAAACAGATATATCATTCCAAAAATAATTTTCGTAGCGACGAACTCTACAATACCCAACTCATTTATTAAAAAAATAAACAAGCACATTAGAGAGTTTATTTTCAAAAATACGATTAGAAACATTAGCCACAAAACCTTAATACAAAATAAATTAAATGGAGGTATAGGGCTACACGACATTCAAACTAAAATAAACACCTTCCGATTAAAACACCTGGATAGAATAAGGATAGAACCACATTATCATCCATTAGCACAATACTACATTGGGTTAAACATAAAGAGCATTTTAAAATTAAACATCATAACACCACACTATGGGGGAAATGACATAGGCAGCTTTTATAAAGAAACGCTAGCAACATTCCAAGGAAACAAAAGCATTATTGGGGAAGACACAAAAAAAAATATACGACATCCTAATCAAACAACAAGCGACACCCTTATACACGAGAATTAGTTGGGCCAGGGAACACAATATAATAGACATTAAAGATACATTTAGAAACCTACATAATAAACGCATTACACCAAAAGAAAGGGAAATAGCATACAGACTGATTTTTAACACAACTCCAGTTTCACGAAATACAAAGTCAAATCAAAATGTTAAAATAACATGTCAAACGTGTAAACAAAATATACAAGAAACTGAGAAACACATTTATTTAGATTGTATATTAGTACAGAAAACAAAGCAAACACTTGCGAAAATATTAAACACCACCAATCAAACAGCCACAACAAATAAAGCAATCACACTTAATTTAATTAACACGACTAGACAAAGAACACAAGACGAAAACAGACTAGTAGCAATGGCTATTTATAGATCGACTATATGGCAAATTAGGAATAAAGTCAGATATTTTTTCACAAAATACACGGACATCGAGTTAAAAGAAATATTTCAAGCAAAGCTAAGACATAGGCTGGGAACTCTCACTTAACTGAGAAAAAAAAAGAAATATACAGGAAAGAAATAAATAAAGTATTAATTTTAATTTAGACAGTCTCAAGCCAAACATCACTCGATCAGCCCCCAAAGTAAATTAACATTAGAACAGTCTTCTGTTTCCCGGGTTTTAAAATGCACAACCTGAATGGTAGAAAGAGATACCCACCTCAACCCCCCCCCCCCCCAACACACACACACACTCCCCCCCCCCACTCAACCGGACTGGCGGACATTTCAAGGTAGCGTGCCCTCATTGCCAAGGGTCAATTTTATGTCATGGAAAGTTTTGGAACGATAGATCAGTACGTGATTACAGAGACACTTCTCCCACGCTCGTTTCTATTTCTGTCCATGGGTGGCTACAGTGTGAACTTTTGACTCCGCAGCACACTAAATTAAGCAGTGAAGAGAAACCTAGTTTGCACACCTTATTTTAATCTAGTTCTTATGCCATTTCATTTTTTCCCTTTGATTATTATATATGCAATTGATGTTCACTGTTCATGTCTTTGATGCTATGTAAAATCTATCAAATATATTATTATTACTGATTTAAATGTTTAAAACAATTGAATTAATAAAAATAAAAATAAAAAAAAATCTACCCCCTCCTCTCTCCCCCTCTATCCACTTTACCCCCAGACATGATAACCCCACAATCCCTTTAACTGTTCCAACGACCCCACCACCCACCGCAACATCAATATCCAGAACTTATTTAAAGTTCTAAATCTTGTCTCTTTCCCCTCATCTTTCACACTGCAACCTTTTGAAAACTAAATGCGACCACTACAAAACCCTTTCAACTAGTCAACTTAAGTTGTTTCCCTACATAGAAAATGTTTCACTGTCCCATTGACCCTCTCTGAAAAATTTCCTTTCCTCTCCCCACCCAGACTTCTGACACTTTCATTTGACCTTCACCCCTTTTACTGTCATCCTTTGCAATTTTTTTTTTATATATAATCAAATACATGACATTATGTAAATATTCATTATGTACATTTGCAAAACCTTTCGTTTTCATTTGGTGTTAAAAATTATGTTTAAAAATTTGATGTTGATGTACTTGTTTTAATTGAAAATAAAAGTATTTAAAAAAAAAAAAAAAAAAATAATAATTTATTCTCACTCCACGCCATTGACAGTTATTATTGCGTCGCTATTTAAATTACAGTGGGAAAAAAAATTTAAAAAAAAAAATTAAAAAAAATGATAATAAAAAAATAATAATTTACTCTCATTCGAATTGTTGATCGACAAATCCTATTTAGTAATGTTCACCATTTTTTTCATGTACTGATAATTTTTGTAAATGTTTGAACTATGTGTATAAGCTGATTATGCTGATGTAATTATTTCTATTTGAAAATAAAAGTATTAAAAAGGTGATGGTCAGCAGATGGATCTGGTTGTTAGAAGCTTCTAGAGACGTTGGATGTTAGGGGCGTTGTTCGCGTAGTAGTGTGAAAACTTGCCGGGGGTACCATCCTTTTTCACATCGCAATAAACGGATAACCGTAAGGTGTAGAAGTCCGAAATGTTCGGGTTAGATAGATAAAAGGTATTAGTACCGAATTACGAAATACAAATTTTGGGGAGCAAAATTAAAATTGTATCGAAAAAGTGTATCTTTATTTTTTTTTTTATTTCTGAGAATAACACTCGATGGATAGGATGTGTAATATTTAATAGTCATTAATTCATGACATGTTGTATACATAGTTTCTGCTTAAATAGAAAAAATCTGTCTATAACTTACAACATAAAGCAACACGTATTTTATTTGTTAAATGGTTCTTTCACACATAACAAGACGTTTTTTCTGTTTTCTATAAGAGAAAACGCATTGTGTCTTTTTCCGCCCTTCTTTTCACGTTTTCTCAACTTTGCATTTTTACTCAAAATCCAACATTCAAATCACTAAGGCTTTGGAACCCTTTGTCATACACGACTGAAACATTCCACGTGCATTTAACATTATACCCTCTACAAAAATACGTTTGTACATTAATTTTAGTACAATACTTTAGGAAATATTGATATTTATGTAGCACCACCCCTTAATTTTTGTACATAAATGTACGTAAAAATTTGTATTAAAAATTGAGTACGAGCTATCGTAATGAATAAACGTAGAAATGTAAAGTTTGATTTGAGAAATTTAAGTTTTTCATCAGCTGTTAAAAATTTCTTACGGAAACAAAGTTATAGAGGTTTGAAAAGTTGTTAGTTTTCACACCTTTTCGTGGTTTCTATGGCAACGATTACTGCTATTGGCGGCTATATTACTAGCTGCATACCGGTGCTCCGCCACGGTAAATCTTTTTTAAATGTACCAATTTGGGAACAGAACAAAAGTAAACACAACACAACACAAACACAACACAAACACAACAAAAACATAACACAAACACGACACAAACACAACACAAACATAACACAAACACAACACAAACACAACACAAACACAACACAAACACAACACAAACACAACACAAACACAATACAAGTACAACACAAACACAACACAAACACAAAAGAAAACACAAATCCAAAAGAAAACACAAACACAACACAAACACAAAAGAAAACACAATCACAATGTAAACAAACAATGCAAATACAAATGAAAACACAAACGCAACACATTAACACAAAGAAAAAACAAATGCAAATAAAAACACAAATGAAAACAAACACAACACTCATAACATAAACACAACTTAAATGCAAAAATAACGCATAGTGCTCTCAGTCTAGCCCTTGGCGCTAAATCGCTAAACTCTATTGTATTAATTTATACTTGCAAGTCGATTTTCTAAAAAAAAAATCTGCATATGACGATATTTATCGATTGTGTTTTTTTTCCTTCTTTATTAAATTAAAATACTAAATTAAATACTTTTTTCTTGAATCCTTTTGATAATTAATTTGTTTAATCAAACTAATTGTATTTTGGTGTCAAGTTATCACATTGATTTCTCTTTAGAGCTGGATGGAAATGTTAAGACCCATCCTATCCTCAACAGTAAACAAGCTCCAAACTATTTATACCTCCAGCCTCTCTATTCATTGGGAAGAGTGGATCTGAAACTACGCAGTCGTGCCCGCATATTTTCAATCATTCTCCGCTCACACCAGCAACAAATAATTTATACAACGACAAAATTATTGAACCCCGAACCATGACCTCCCCAGAAGTCATCTGTGACCTTAATAAGGTCTTGATCCCAGTTTTCAGAATACCACTGCTTGAAGATGAAAAAAAAAATCTTCAATTTTTCGTACGGTATTATTGGGAATTTCCGTTTTGCTCTAGATTGGGGAAAAGAAAAACCCGGAGAATAAAAAAAAATGAAATTGCCGTTGCTTAAAATAGTTTTCGTTACGGCTATGCAAAGTTTGAAATGCAAAGCGGTGCTGATCTTTTTGCGCGTCGCTTGAATCAGCAGGGCCATACAAAATTCATCTACATAATAATTCCATCTGAGCTCTCCACTTTGAATAAATCACGTAGGCATTGAAACGGATTGGGAAACGGCACCGGTCACGTGGTTTGGTTCACTCGGCTATAGAGCCGGGCCGACGTAGATTGATGTGGGGCCCAGGATGTCGGATGTGCGAGGGTGATGTTGGTCGATGTGTACGTAGTAGCTTCATGTGTGTATACTAATGATGTTAGTAATTTACACATTTTGGATGTGTAGGCCTACATATTATGTACTTTTTGTGTACAAATGATGTAGTTTTTTTTACTTTTTTTTGACAGTTGTGAAATTAAGTGTAGGCCTATTTGACGATGAATAAAGCAAGTGAAGTAGAGTTCATTGGTTTCTCTAGTCGCGGCACATGTGGTCAGCACAATAACCTTTCACCTGTACTTCACATGTTTTGAGTCAGGTACACACCCTCGGGCTAGAGGCAAGTAAAACACGCCCGCAAATGTTTTTGTTTTTAAACCCAAACTTTTTCTCGAAAAATTAAATCAAGCATCTATCTTGGTTTTGGTTATCTTAAATTTCTGTATCTCACCCCAAAACACTATAGGATTTTTAAAAATTGAAACACATTTTTTTTGTTATAGAGTTACTAAAGGAAGAAGACAACTGCTGTACATCAATATGAAACATCAACACATTTGCTTTGCCCAAACTAACATCAACCTAAGGTAACAGGGTACATCTGAGCTACATACCATTCGCCTACTCATTAACCCTTCGACCGTCGCCTTTGAAAAAAACTTTTTCCCCAAAACTCCCCGCATGCAAGTCGTCTGCTAGCCTGCTCTTCCTGCCGTCCAAACATCGTTTGCTTCTTAACTTTTGGCGGGATCAGATTTCAATTTAGCTTAATGGCTTCTCTCCCTTGCCTCCATCCCTTTCATCCCACCCCCACCCCCAACACACACACATTCGGACTTTTCTTTGCAGCTCATGTGACCAAACGACCAGGGCCCCAGTACAAAAAAGCCCCCGTGATCTGAAGAGCCGAGTTTGGTTAGAGGATCGATAGCTCGGTCTTCCTTTCACTGTTTCGATAAGCGATCGCTCAGTCGCTCGAATCAAATGGGGTGTAAGGGGGCTTCACAAGTCAAAGGGCAAAGGTTACACTGTGTAATTGTTTTTGTCTTATTCAGCTGAAACTGTAACACATTTCATAATAATGGGGGGGAAAAGTTACGTGTTTGGTGGATAGGGTTATTCCTTCTCAATTGATTCCAGAATAGAAGAATAGTGTTACTAGAGTTAAGGACCATTTAATTCCCACGGCCTAAAAGACCAAGCACTTGTACATTTTAGCGCGAATGCTAAATACATACAAAGATATAATCATCGGTGGAAAAATCGTGAAAGGGTTTTTTTTATTTTATTTATTTATTTTTTTTGTTAAAGTAACTTTTCTCTTCAAATGACTTGAACCTACAAAATAACCGTTTCGACACACTAAACAAAAGTATAAGAGACAAAAGACAAAAGCGCGAGACAGCAAGTTAAATTTAAGCTTTTTAGAGAAATTAATATAAAACGTTTTAATAACGAGCCTTTATATATATATATATATATATAAATGCACTAAGAAGTTGAAAATAAATTATTTTCCTAAAATATATAGTAATGGACAACTATTTAAATAACTATAAAGAAAAGCATAGGTCACTGTATCATCTTTTAAATACCCTTTCTAATATTGAATTCTGAAAGGAATAGCCTGAAAAGTTTTTAGAGAAAATCGTTAGAGAAAGCTAGGAAGAGTTAATATCAGTCTGAGACTGAGAGTTGAAGGCGCGACAAGAGCGTTTTAGATTATCTCTAGAACTTTGTAGAAAGTTGTTTTTAGTCGACAGTTTGCCTGTGAACGGTTGGAGGAGGAGCGGAGAGGGGGTGGGGTGAAATAAGGCGTGTGGGTGGGGTGGGATGAAACATAGAGGCATGTTTCAATGTGTACACAACGTTTTTCACACAAAAATCGCAAGCAACTATGACTCCTCCACCCCCAACCCCTTCACACACCCCACCCCCCAAGCTGCAACATGCAGCGGCCTGTAATTCCACTTGCCCACAACAAAAAACGTGGAAAGTTTTCACCCGAACACCCACACCATTTGGATCCATCAATAAACTAACGATTAACAAACTACGTAAAACTAGCAAACATGACGCATTACTTCAAATTTTTTCAATGAATAGAGCCCTAAACCAAACTATTTCTGTAAAACAACAAAAAATGTTGATATATCTGACAATAAAGATTCTATAAATCAAAAGTAATTTTATTTTTTTATAAGAAATCTGAAAATTACACTCTAATCGTGTTTACTTGTGGAAATTTTTTTAGACGAGTTAAAGAATTATGCACAGAAGAACGATGTAAAATAATCTAAAATCAATATATTTATGGCTAGAAACAGTATAAAAATCAAACCAGTACAAACGCAATTTGCTTTTTAAAAAAATCTGGGCAAACAGAAAAAAAAAAGTTCAGCAGGTTAGGTGATGATTCGGTTATGTTTGGGGTCATAAATCTTGACAAGGCTCGCTCCTGGCTGCTTTTCGGTCTTGTTTTGTTTTTTTAAAGTACAAAAACAAAGAAATCGATAAAGGCAAATATCGTGGAAAATAATCTTCTAACTGATTCAGCCCTTGGCAAGATGTATAAATTGTGAATTTCAATTATCTTTATTGCTCGCAATAATTAAGGAAAAACAAAGTTTTACGAAACTTTATACTTAAAAAATACATCGGTAGATTAAATGTTCTGATCAGGAATACAATAATTTCTAAGCCATTTTTAAAAAGTTTTTTTTATAAAATGATATATTTAAAGTTTGTGTTGGTAGTTTATTTATTAGCTTTGACGTGTCTTACATTACAATAATTCACGACATTTTTTTAGAAAAGATTTTTTTTTTCAAATTAAATATGAATCATACGTATAATGAGAAACCCCATAAGGCAAATCTTTACTAATCTACTGTTTCGTTGGTAATGAGTTGGCTGTTATAGCTTACGTTATACCTGACTTGTCTGTGATACTTCAAGTAGGCCTAAAGCAGACGCAAGGTTTTTTTTTTGGCGGGGGAAAAATCAGTGTGGATAAACCAGTTACGTCACTTGCAAATTAATGGCCTAGATGTCTTAGATTATTTAACATTACGTAAGCCTTACTGAATTCCAGGCTTTTCTTTCAGTTGAGTTTGTCGACTATTTTTAATTAGTCACAGCAAGTAGTTTAATAATTCTAGATTTGATGGGGGTCTCAATAATAGGATTTTTTAAAATCCATGCAGGCGCCCTAGACCTTAAGTTTGAATCGACGCCATCATATTTTAAAGTCATAGTTAAGTGTCCACATGAATGAAATCAATTCCCGTGATAACTGCCCGACGATAAGTCAATGACCACTTTGCTCTGGTTGGTAGGCCGGGATAATGTCAAGTGTTGCCATGACTACGCATCATGCGGTGCGACCAGCCACTCCGATATGCAAGGTACTGTAAACAGTTGAGTCAACTCCCAAAACCTTCTTCAGTCACGAGCCGATTCATAGTTTTTTTTAATCAGGACTTGAACTCATAAGATTCAAGTTAGTAGCACCAGGTGCAACTGCTTGACCCAAGCTTTTACTAGTAAATTCTATGGGCATGCGCAGTCATCCATGTGCTGGATGACTTCCGATCTTTTAGAGAGGTCTATTTGTCCCCCATACAGCTCTTATTTAAATTGTGTTTTATTACTTTTATTTGTTTATTTGTTTGTTTGTTTGTTTTTTGTCTAGAATAATAACTACAGACATTACAAAAGTAGGAAACTATCTACCAGAAAGTGGAGGATTATTTTATAAATTATCGCTGCTACTTTTTTTTTTGACCACCCGCCCTTACAAAAAATGCTTTACATTCTTGTGTTCGTATATTTTTTAAGTAAAACGTTCTTGTCTACAAGAGCCGAATGTATGGTACGCGGACCTTTGACCACAGGTGCTTTGATAATAAACCCACTAAGGTAAAAGCACATGGGACCGAATGTATGTATCTAAAGAGTAGCGAGCACTTTAAAGACACAGACCACCGATCTCTGTATTGGGGCATAACTCAATTAGCCATTTAAAAAAAAAAAACATGCGCTGAAAATAATTGCGCTAAATTAAAGACACATTGAGCCTAGGTGTTGCGCATCGGTGTGGCGCAATTTCCTCTCCCAAAAATGGCGGGAGCCAGGTTTCCAGCTGTCAACAGACGACAGAGAAGAAACAGCAGACGATTGACGCTCACATTCGCACGTGTGTTGACTCAGAGAAAATCGGCTTTAATGGCGCGATAACTCTGAATGGGAAATTGAATCAGCAAAATTGAGTATGTATAAAAAAAAAGGTAAAAAATATATAATTATAGCGGCATAGGAAATAGAGGAAGGATGGAATTAAAGTTATTGAAAACCGGGGGACGGAATTCGTTTTTTTACTGGGTGTCACAGGCGCCGCGACAAAGGCAATTAGATACGTTCGTTAGCCGTGTGAGTTGGTGAGGGGATCATTCTGCTTGGATTGGGGCGTGGGGATCATTCTGCTTGGGTTGGGGCGTGGGGCTCATTCTGCTTGGGTTGGGGCGTGGGGCTCATTCTGCTTGGGTTGGGGCGTGTGGTTTATTCTGCTTGGGTTGGGGCGTGGGGCTCATTCTGCTTGGGTTGGGGGGTGGGGCTCATTCTGCTTGGGTTGGGGGGTGGGGCTCATTCTGCTTGGGTTGGGGCGTGGGGATCATTCTGCTTGGGTTGAGGCGTGGGGCTTTTTCTGCTTGGGTTGGGGCTCATTCTGCTTGGGTTGGGGCGTGGGGATCATTCTGCTTGGGTTGGGGATGGGGATCATTCTGCTTGGGTTGGGGGGTGGGGCAGGGCTGGTTTCTTCTTGCTTCAATGTGTTGTAGCTTAGTTGTAAGGTTAGATTCTCTCTGTATTATTGTGTTGTAAGGCTAGTTGCACGTTATTTTAATGTGTTGTAATGCTTATCTTCTCTAACTGTATCAGTGCGTTGTAAGGCTATATTCTCACTATATTAATGTGTTGTAATGCTTATCTTCTCTAACTGTATCAGTGCGTTGTAAGGCTATATTCTCACTATATTAATGTGTTGTAATGCTTATCTCCTCTAACTGTATCGGTGCGTTGTAAGGCTATATTCTCACTATATTAATGTGTTGTAATGCTTATCTCATCTAACCGTATCCATATGTTGAAACTTAGTTGTAAGGCTAGATACTCATGGCATCAATATTTTGAAGGCTAGCTACTCACGCTTTCAATGTGTTGTAATGCGACATTTTATTAGTTTCAATACATTCCATGTCTGATCAGATGCGTAGCGAGGGGGGGGGGGGCGGGGGGGGGGACATATGTCCCGGGCGCCGACCTCAGGAGGAGGGCGCCAAATCGAAAGTTTGAGGGGGGGTGCAAATCGAAAGTTTGTCCCCGGGCGCCGGGAAGGGTCGCTACGCCTCTGTGTCTGATTTCTACTAATATAGTGTGATGCGTGTTTTTAATTAGTTTTTTTGTTATAAGGCTTGTTTTTCGTTGTTTCAATATATTATAAAGCTAGTTTCATCGCTTCAATACTAAGGATGTCAGTAATCTCGCATCATTTAAAGTGCTTTGTTAGAGTTAATGGGAACAACAACTGTGACCATAATATACGCAAGCAGAAAGGAATCTGGTGAGAAAATACTGAACAAGATCTTCAACATTAAACACGTACAAAGCCATTTTAGTTTAACACCGGTAATAGTTTTCTATGATGTTAGGTTTGGAAAAAAAAATCTTCGTGAAACAATATCGTGAGTATTACGGTAAAAGAGAAATGCTCATTAAATGACGTCATGAATTTTACGGTAATAGAGAAATGAGCGTTTGACATTTTTCAGGGACACAAAAAAAAATCTTGTAGAATAGAATTCGTCTAAGTGTTAAAAGATGAAATGACAAGAGCTTTCAGGAGACTTCTTCACGAGATGCAAGGAATCCTTAACGAAATTTATCAGCGCGGCGCACCACGTCATCGTGCGGCCTGCATCGGGAAAACCCGCAGTGCGCACGCTGTAGCTTTCAGCGTCGTCCCATCTGCCCTGAGTCAGGGCCTAATTTCATTGGACTGCTGCAGGTCGGGTCATTAATTGGGGGATGGGGGAGGAGGGGGGGTCGGATAAAAACTATTGATAGAGAGGCCCTTAAGTTGTTGCAAGCAGTGGGTGATCTGAATCGTAATTTATATAGGGCTTCATTTTTTTTTCAAATTCAAGTTGTATTAGTTGTGTGAGGACGCTGTAAATCCTGATAAAGAACGAAACGCTTGCAATTTTTGTAAGTTTAGTATCAAAAGGTAGATCTGGTTGCACAGATAAAGTGATGATATACGATTGCTGAATTACTATACATTTGATTAAAGATCTTTGTAAAAAAATATTGTATTTTAATAGACGAAAGTAATAAAGGAATTTCCTTTATATTCCTTTTATTGTTAGATACGATTTAACAGAAACTGTGGTAAACCAGTTAAACTGACTGACCATAAACCAAATCTTTCAATTCCCATCTTTATATATATCAAGACGTACGCTATGAAATGTATACAACTTTCTCGGCCAAAAGTAATACAAATTTATTTTAAAAAACATATTTTATATATATATATATATATATATATATATATATATATATATATATATATATATATATATATATATATATATATATATATATATGTAATTCTTTAACTCTTTTTATGCTGTTATGGAAGATTTAATCAAAGAATATTTGCAACAAGACAAGAAAAAAATGTCTGGTGAAATGTCACCAAAAAAAACTCGAAATTACATTTTTTTTCCCTCTCGCAGTTTAAAAAATATAGCCAGCATTAAAAAAAAGAATCTGCACCGTATTTAAGGTCTTAAAGCCCAGCAGAAGCCGAGCAGACGAGCAGAAAATCCACAGGTTGATATTGTGTTAAAGACGATTAGAGTGGCCGCGCCTGAGACTAGTTGATCGGAATGATAAACACGGGATTACGTCAAATATTAAAAGCAAAGATTGCTCATGCTTTTATTTTCATCTCTTTTAAACGAGGGAGGGGAAAAAAGGAGGGGGTTGGCGGAGATTGCAAGGATTAAGACCCGAACAAAAATTGATGTTAGTTTTCCTGGGTCCTTCGCTGTGATAACTGTTGGGTTGGGGTCTTTTTTTTTTTTTTTTTCATCAGGGTGGAGAGCTGGGAGAAACTCTCCGACCGTCATCAAATCAACAGGGGCCACTGATTAGATTATCCGCTGTCCTTTCCAGTACCAGTTGAAGGACTTCGTAATGCCAGGATGACCCGAGACGCCCTTCAGTCTCTGAGGGTTGACTCGGTGTTTCTTGGGGGGGGGGGGGGATCAATACATGCCCGGGCCATTGTCTGGACGTGGGGGTGACGTATACACTGAGCGGTCAAGTGGATGACGTATCCGGTGTGAGGTCATGTGGATGATGTATCCATGTATAGGCCGTATGGATTATGAATGTAATGACTGGTAATATGTGTGGTGTGATCAAAGAGAGGTTTTGTGGATAACGGGTCCATACTCTGGTCAAGTAGATGCCGTATTTAATAAGAGGACATGTGGATAACGTATCCACAAAATACCAATATGGATGTAGGTGTGGATGAAGTATGTCTCGTTCTATCATATGCGTGACGTATACTCTGATCTTTGTCATTAGGAAGATCCGCCCACTGTTTCGATTTAAGAATAAAGTAGCTCTCTTCTGTATGCTTCTCATATGGATGACGTATATATTTGATGATAATGTGGATACTTTTTTAAAGTTCAGATGACGGATACAACTTTCTTCAAGGCTACAATGACTTATTTCAAATATATGAAATATGCAGCACCAAATATATATGGGTTATTTAACAACCAGTTCGATTGAGTGTCAGAAATACGGAAGAGGGATACATACATCAACTGTTTAAAATCAACTATTCATTGTAGGCGTCAATGTAAGTCGTGATAACACTCGAATGAACTTTTTCGATTGGTGTATAAAATATGTTTTTAATTGTGTGTGCTGATATGTGTTTTAAAAACTTTATTGTGAGGTTTTTGTCGGACTGAAATAAAGATGCATTGGATGTTGTTGTTTTGTTATTATTGTTTTGTTTTTATTCGGTAACCAAACATTTTTTTTTAAAAAAAGCTAAAAACAAAGTGGTTGTTTACAATTTATCACAGAAAACGGAAACAAAAATGGCAAAACTAGGTCATGTTTTTTGTTTTTTTTTCTTTTTTTTAATTTAAAAAGTTGATCTGCAAAGTTTTGAGGGCAATTTTTTAGAAGATCGATCATGGAGTTCCTGTACAACCAATCAATGTTTGCCTTACGAAACGGAAACAGATAGGATCAAGTACAATGGGTTCAAAACGTCACGTGATAATCCCCATGATTCAAGTTTTATGGGGCAACACACGGGGTCAAATTTGACCGAATATCCTTTGAGAAAAGTAGTAAACTACTGTCTTGCACGGAAAATACAATGTGCGCAAAACTTGTTATTTGGAGGGGAAACTACGCCTTAGAATGGTAGATTTATTTACAATTTTTTAATGGAAGGATTTTAAGAAGGATGGAATTAGTTCTAAACAATTTTCCATTATGATTAAACTTAAGTTTTTAATGTATTCATTTTTTCAAGATTAGTTTTTAAGAGCTTTACTGGAACGCGTCTTAGCCTGTCTCGTCCATTATTCCATCCATCGTTTCGTGGGTGGGGAGGGGGGGGATTACAAATCCGTCTTGGTCACCTCATTTGTTGAATTATCTCCACGTCCGCCATATTGTCCGCCATGTTTTTTTAAGCACACGAAGAAACAAGCGGCTTTAACAATCCATAAAGTTCTAAAAAAAGGTTTTAGGTTTTAAAAACATTTTTACAGCCAGATTAACGAAAAAACGAACCATGGTCCATTAATTTCTTTTAAAATTTGGTTTTAGGTATGAAAACTTTTTTTTTCACGAAATACGTGACTGAAATATATACAACAAAAAGTAAAGGGTGTGATTTTGTCCTCCACCAATCGGGATGTAAAGAATGTTTAGCTCTTAACCGTCAGATGTGAGTCGCTGACATTCATTGATACACTAGCTAGCAAAGCATTGTAATTAGCAGACGACAAACTTAACAAAAAAAACAAATTTTAAAAAATTAACAAAAACTGAAATTATAATTTACAAACATGTTTTTATTTTTATTTTATAGCACTCAAACGTCAAGCTACAAATGTAGTTAACTCGAGTTAAAAAGTAGTAACAATGTTGCAGTGATGAAAAAAATAATTAAATAGGGGTACCGGAATAATTAAGCGTTTAGCCCCTCCCCCCCCCCCCCCTCCCCCTCAGGCAATCAACAGAGGCTTATAACTTAATTAAGAAATAAATTGAAAAAAGAATCGGGTTCCACTAATTGTTGTACATTTCACAACAGCGACTGTAAAATCTGTCAATCCAAACCGGGGGATAAAAAAACGCGGACACCGTATGGAAGTGAAAGTTGTGTTGAACTCGGTGGTCACCGCCGTGTTCCCCGGAGGGAAGACAAAGGGAGCGGTTATTGTTTTAGAGGGAGCCGCGTGGCCAGGGGAGGTTTCATTGTCCGCGTTGATCGGCATGTCTGGTAAGCTGTCAGAGACAGATGCCAGGGTTGGGTGGACTTGGGCAGACGTCAAGAAAAAGTCATTTGGGGTCACAAGAAATGTTCAATCCAAGGGACACGTTCGTTTCATTTTTTTTTTTAAAGTATTTTTTTTTAATATGTACAAGACTTGTTTGTGATACAAAACTCAGATCATACAATATTTTTAAGAAACACGATTTTGTGATGCCAGATTGTGATGTTTTCATGGAACAAATTAATTTTTCATAAACTAGACGACTGTATCAGTAGCGTGTTGCCTAAAACCAGAGTTTCTCTTCCCCCCCCCCCCCCCCCCCCCCCCACGGATAAAAATGTCTGGAAGAATCACTGGCTAAAACCATGATAGTGGAATGTTCTCAAAACAACAAGAATATGTCAAGAAAGACAGATTTTATGACATTTTCAAAGCGCCTGAAATCAGTGTGATAAATTGGACGGAAATCGAATTATTTTACAGATATCATTGCGTTGCCGTAGATCCTTCAGCAAAGAGTTATATTCATTCACACCCCCTGCCCGCTAAAACAAATTACCCCCCACCTGCCTTTAAACGCGTAAAATATCTGAGGTATTTATCTATGTCTGTAACAAAATATCTCCAAACATCAAACAAGTCATCTGCGACTAAAACAACAAGATAGGTGACCAATTAATTATCATGCAGATCTGCTGATTTGCATACGATCCATCCATCTTGCAAATGCCTAACTCATCCACACTGTCACACCCACAGCAGTCATTAATCCATCCCTGTCATATCCACACATGTATCCATTCAAGCAGGGTCCCACCCCTCTCACACCCACCACGCCAAGCTCCAGCCTCAGCAAACACGTCAAGGGATGGAGTATTTATTTAGCTTCTCTACCCCTCTGGGATCCAAAAAAAAGGAGACGAAGAACAGAAATTGGGAGAGAGGGAGGCAGAATACACAAAGCCAGTACTAAAATGAAAAGTCAACACAATTGTGCTTTACGGCGTATTGTCAGATGACCGGTGGCTTGTTACTTATGATAATCTAATGCCTAGAAGGCAAACACTAGCTCTGGTGTCCGTGTTTGCTAGGGTGCAGGGTTCAAATTTCAGGGGGCTGATTTTTTTTGTGTCGCGTGGACAACTCGGCGACATCAAAGGGACAGCACGCGACATTTTGCTGGATTTGTCTAAAGGTCTTTAAGGAAAAACATAAAAGCGTTTAACGTTTTTTGTCATTTAGACTGGGTGCTCCTAATGAGAGCTAGTCCTGCTACTAATTTTTTGTTGACAATTTTCTTCAAACTTTTGAATAGTTGTTTGTTTCGTTTTTGTTTTATCACTTTTCATGAAGAATGTCCAAGCTAAAAATACGACAAGAACGAGTTAAATATATTGCTACTAATTTATTTTTAATTGAGAACATCTTCAAAAGCAATTTAATGTTTATAATGCTTGACGTTTTGAAGTGTCTGACCAGTGGTCAGTTTCAGAGGCGTAGCGACCCTTCCCGGCGCCCGGGGACATACTTTCAATTTGGCTCCCCCTTGGGAGCAAATTTTCGATTTGCACCCCCCCCCTCGAACTTTTCATTTGCACCCCCCCCCCCCTCAAACTTTCGATTTGCGCCCCCCCCTCGAACTTTTCATTTGCAACCCCCCCTCAAACTTTCAATTTGGCGCCCTCCCCCTAAGGTCGGCGCCCGGGGACATATGTCCCCCCCCCCCTCGCTACGCTACTGGTCAGTTTAACAACATATTTTTCAGTATTAACCGGTATAACCTTCATTGTTATGATTTCTTCATATATTTAATACTATACGAGAGGGAAATTTAGTATTCTTTGAGACAACCCTGAATTCTTTAAAAACAATTTGAGACGAATATCGAAACAGCTGGTCATGTATAGCGCAATTTTAAAACTCTGCAGATTTCCATGATGCGGGTTTACTGTCGGAGGCGACATCAAAGATGAAGACACAATTATTTCGGTGGTCTTGTGGGATCTACAGCAGGCTAGTCAGCTGCTATTAGATGTGTTTAATTATATGCGATCTATTCATCAAAATACATTCGGATTGACCCCATAAAAAGTGTAGTATAAGTTGGGTTGGGTTTTTTTTTTTAAATCTTTGACTGTATGAAGTATTACTGTCAATTTTAGTACCAATGCTAACTCTGATCAAAAATTGAGTTATAAAGTGAGTAGTATCAGCAGTGATGATATAAAATGACATCAACTAGACATTACTGGCTGTAAAAGTTAATAGAATTAGACGTGCTTGCATGAAGATTGCTCTGAACAAATTTATTTAACTATAATATCGATGTACTTGGAAGATATTGGGAAGAATTCATGGACTAACTGGGAAGTAAAGTCTTTTGACACTCTAGTTAGTAAAACGTCGATTGGTACAGATGTTCAACAATGGCGTTTCCATATTTCTAAACAAAATAAACCGGGAGTGATCTCCCCTAAACTTTCTCGAATATTCTTATATAAAACAACAGGGGATGGGAACTCGGGATATAGTTATGATTTTTAATCCATTTTAAATACATAAACTTTTTAAAATAAAATAGAATCTCATAGAAAAAAGTATTGCACACCAAGCGAACGCCGAATAAAGATGTTCATAATGGTGCGCAATATTATTAGTACTTTATAAATTTAGATGCGTTTTTTCCGTCAACGGAAATTACTCAAAATTTAACAGAAGGTAGAGAATTAGATCTTTTACTTACTTGTGAAATTTCATTTATCTATCTGAAATAATACTCAAGTTATAGGCTTTTGAAAAATTCAAAGTAGAAAAAGTACCACTTCCGGTTGTCGGAAATCGCTCAAAAGTTGATACGGATCTACGATTTTGATATAATACTTATATATGAAATTTCATCAACCTAGCTGTAACGGTACTCAAGTTATCGTGTTTACACACACACACACACACACAGACACACACACACAGACACACAGACATACGGACAAGATTGCAAAATTATGTTTTTCCGTATCAGTGAGGTGTAAAACGTCGAGATTTGTAAAAATCTCGATTTTTTTTTTTTGCACGATTACAATACTTTCTCTATACTACGTATATACGAGAAAGTAAAAACATGAGCTCTTCTAAATGTCAATGATTCAATACAAATAAAAATTAAAGCTACTAAAAACCTTTGAACGAGTGTTGATAGAACTTGAACCGTATTGTTTCTGTGGACGAAATGTGGATTTGGCGTCTTGATAGTGTGGCAGTTACCAGCTAGCCACAGCCACACAGCCTGATGTACAATGTGGCGATTTTTGTTCACATGAGGACCGTTAGTGTTAATCATCGACACTTTTTACCACCTTACATAATAATCAGACATATCGTTTCAAAGCAAGCTTTAGAAATAGTCTAGGTACGTTCATAGATTCTATGACTCGCCGGCCGTCTCGATATAAAAAAAAGTTACATCATACTAAAGAAGGTAAAAATCTGTTTTACAAAGCTTTTAATAACAATGTATAGTAAAGCACCGTAAATGGTAACAGTAAATGAAGCTGATCTAAATATAGACTGGCCGTGACAGTGTGTATCCAGCTGACTTTACTTTCCTCAACTTTCGTCTATCAAGGATGCCCTACAGTCTGCATTAAAACCACCTGCCCAAGAGCGGACTGTCGAAAAGAGAATTACCCAAAGCTAGAGCTATCAACGGATTCGAACTCGAGCTCTTTGGGTTATCTAACATACACTCGACTGCACGACCCCCACCCCTTTCATCCCTTGCAATAACCCCCCGCCACACCAAAAACCTTTCAGACGAAAACAAGAAACAGACGACAATCATCACGTGATCTCGCAAATTTCTTTGTCCTCCACTTCCGTTTCATTTACCCTTCGTCGTTTTAATTTCTTGTCCAAACCATCTTTTTGGTCTGTTTAGTATTCCCCCCAAATTTCATGACGTGATGGCTGGGGCCATTAATGAGAGCCACCCCTCCCCCCCCCCCTCCCTCCTCCACTTCCAAACGTAGGCGACAGCTCTGATTAACACAATGCTCCTGATTGGTCGATAATCTTACGATCTTAGTCCCGGGCTTGAATTAAACAAAGAATTTGATTGGCCCGACTTTATCAGGCACTTGAGAGTTAATTACATTTTCGTCAAGGGACGGAAGCGAAATGTTTGGCCAGCGTGCTGTTTTTCTAGTGGAAAATATTTCCGATGGCTACCAGCGTTAAGCCTCTGAACGTTTTGTCGTCTGTTTGATTTTCAAGGTCAAGGGCAGTGGTCATCGGCCAGACAAGGTCATCATAGATGTTACAGACAGAAAACGGCGTTTTATTAGTTTAAAAAAAATATGTATTCTTTTTTTTTTTTTTTCCTGCTTTAGGGATGACGCGTGGTCGGATGGTAAATCGTACGACTGCTAACCCAAAAGTCTCGAGTTCGGATCTAGGTTAAAGTCCGAAAGATGTCCCCGAGTCCACCCAGCTCTGATGGGTACCCTACTCATGTTAGGGAAACCAAGGCAGCTGGTGTAGTACTGACCACATTATCCCTTCACGTGTCGAGGGTATTGAAACAGAAGGACTCTACTTCATCTGCACCATGTGTAATGGAATTAAGTAACACCATACGTATTCTCTACAAGCCGATCAATATAGTGTCGGAACATCTTATGACTATATTGATCAAATGGTCGCTACCAGAGTTTTTTCCAGGCATCCCCCTCCCCCCAACCGAACGAAATGGAATTTATATAGAAAATATATACTTTGAACATTGTCCACCCCCCCCCCGAAC
>NW_026733714.1:0-25584 GCF_028476545.2 Physella acuta | reverse complement strand
TCCCTCAATCCAGATCTTGAGTTGTTTTATCTAAGAGATATATTTTTTACATAACATTTATAACAAATGTAGTTTTATATGCTCAAGTACTTTTTTCACTAGTCACAAAATCGTTAGTCTTTGTATGATAAAAAGTATATGCGGCGTACCCATACTCTAACCTAACCTAACCTAACCTAACCTAACATAAACCCTAACCTAACCTAACCTAACCTAACCTAACCAAACCAAACCTAACCAAACCTAACCTAACCTAACCTAACCTAACCCAACCCAACCCAACCCAACCCAAGCTAACCTAACCTAACCTAACCCAACCCAACCCAACGCAACCCAACTAACCCAAACCAACCCAACCCAACCTCTTTCATCCTGCCATTACACTAAAACAAAAGATGTTTCTACCACTGATCTCCCAGCCATCCCCTCACACTATCTCCCACACACTATCTCCCACACACTATCTCCCACACACTACCTCCCACACACTATCACACACTCAAATCACCAAGACAACACAAGGGCGACAACTTCTATCGATCCAGTGGGAGGGGGGATATAAAATTAGCATATTTAAATCTACATCCAGACACAGCCTGTGGATAAACTTGATCAAAGCCCCCTGTACATGACAGACGCCCTCATCACGTGACACACGAGGCCAGTATATATATATATATATATATATATATATATATATATATATATATATATATATATATATATATATATATATATATATATATATATATATATACATATATATACATATATATATATATATATATATATATATATATATATATATATATATATATATATATATATATATATACATATATATACATATATATATATATATATATATATATATATATATATATATATATATATATATATATATATATATATATATATATATATATATATATATATATATATATATATATGTATCAATCCCATCTCCACAAGGACAGGGGGAGTTGTGGGGCGATTTTGTTTTGTAGCCTGTACGAATTTAGATGTTGGAGCTGATACTCAAATGGTTTTTGTCTTGAACAAAGTCCGAATATGGGTGATGTTGAATAAATTAAGATTACTTTGTGGCTGGGTAAAGTTCAGCAGTTTTAAAAAAAATGTAGCTTTGTTTGGCGAAGTATTGTCAGATAAATCACGTTTTATGTAGAAATGGTCTCTGATATGAAAATAGTCGGTAATGTTTAGTCTGATGTGGAATAAATTGGAATTTATTAGACAGATGATGCGGCGTAGCGACCCCTCCCGGCGCCCGGGGACAAACTTTAAATTTGGCGCCCCCCCCCCCCATATATTTTTTATATTTGTAATTCAAATAACAGCTAAAATGAACTTATTTTGGCGCCCCTAGGGTCGGCGCCCGGGGACACATACCCCCCCTGTCGCTACGCCTCTGGGCAGATGTAGTAAAGTTTAGCGGTATACGTATGCAGTTCTTTCAATACTGTGTGGGAACAAACGTTCGCAAACATTATTCAAATTATTCAATAATAATAGTTTCGCTGTCTGTGTATCTATTTATCTATTGGGAAACCTCTAGAAAAAAAAACACAAGGAAAGTTAAAACATGCAGTCATACGAAAAACGAAATGTGACGTCACATGGAACATATGGTAGGAAATAGTCTAAAGCCGGGAAAGTACACAAAATAATATGACGTCATTGATTCTCAAGTAAACATTGTGTAGAGTAAAATTTGCATTAAAACACCAATGCCAAACAAGTTAATTAAAAAGTCTAGTGACATTTAAGCGCAATTTCCTTATGTTATCTAAAAATAGCTCTGTCGTAGCGTAAATCAAGAGCAGGGTTAGTAAAACCATTGGTTAGTTATTAAAACGTTTTTTATTAAATTTTTTTCAGTATTTTACATGTTTTATTTACAATAGAGTTACATGACTAAAAACCATTGCGTGCCTACTGAACGTGATGACGCACCCATTGAACGTGATGGCGCAGCTATTGAACGTGATGACGCGTGTGGTGTGATTGGATAAATATGCTTACTAATTCGGTCCAATATTTAATTAACTCAAAAAAAATTTTGTGACCGAACGAAAGGATATTTTTGAAAACTTTCTTCGGCAATATTCTTCTAAATTATGGCAGGAATCGATTGGTACATGTATCAAGTCGCTAAGTGGTCGGTTGCCGAGATATGGGCCAAAAACTGCATTTTTTCGAGGTTTTTTGGCTTTTCCGGGAAATCCATGAAAGAAACCAGTAATTTTTATGGCCTATGTTCATTCTCGTAACTTGCTTAACATAATTGCTTTTGGAACTAGTCATCGATATTGCTTCGTTGAGGAGGAGATACGACTTAAAGCTGCGGACACACATCCATCCATCCATCCATCCATTCATTCATACATTCATACATCCAGAAATGACGGGTTAATAAACGCAATTCTCCAGAATGGAAATTGCGCTAAAAAAAAAATACACAATAATAAAGACGTCGTCGATTCTCTATAATAAAAACACTGACTTTACCGCCTAATTCATTTGTCTAAGCTTAAAAGTGGTTTGCGTGCAGAGCCCCCTCTCCCCCCCCCCCCCCCCCCCCCCCCCCCCCCGACGTTGAGTCGCCTGAAAGAAACTCTTAATGCGACTTTTGTCATGATTGAGATTAGGTGCAAGTTTAAGGGTATAACTACGACTGTAATGTGCATTAACAACGCGTAGATCAAGGCTTAAATCCGGTTAAAATGCCGATTCTGAATAAAAATCCATTTTCAATGACAGTTTTCGTTTTCGGTTAAATTTGAAGTTGAGGTGTTGATTTTGGTTTTGGTTTAGAGAAAAGAGACAACACTATCAACCTAGCGCCCGTTGTATCTCTCCCTAAACGGGCCATTTATCTCGTAATAATAATAAATAAGGCTTCTGGTGTTAAAATGGTTTTTCACACAATTGTATTTTTCATATAGATGAGTAAAAAATGTTGTTGGACGTGGTGTCTCCTGTTTATTAAACTCATTAAGTTGATTTAATTAATAGTCTCACAGTGAAGAGTAAAAAAAATTGAGTTTCCTAATCATAATTTCATTAATTTGGTCCAAAGTAAAACGCAACTAGAGGAGAAAAACATCGCATGCAGAAAATTAGCGACATTTATGTAGAGCGGAAGAGAGCACGACTGTCAAAACAGTTTCTTTTATGGAATCTGTTTGGGCGTTAGTGTATACCACCCCCCACCCCCACCCCCATCCCGATTGAAATAAATGTATATACAAAATATATACTTCAAACAATGTCCACCCTCCCCCCCCCCCCCCATCCAGAAAGATTTAACTGCCCACCCCCTCCCCCCAGGAGAAAAAAATTCTGAAAGAAACACTGAAACTGACTGAGCTCTGATCTGTGCGGTATCACAGAGCCTACCCAGCTCTTACGGGTACCTGGCTAAAACGATGTAAAAAATCAAGCCTGCTTTGCCTAGTAAGTACTGGCCACTCCATTCTAACATCATCATGTTTTCCTTGACGTTCCTTGCAGGTCCTCGGTCAAAACTTTCCACTCCCCCACAGTCCCCTGCCACTCTTTCAGCTGTTCCCAATTCCTTCCTACCCTTTCTACCCCACCTAGCAAGCTACGTCACTATGTCTTCCTGGAGCGACCCCTATGTCGTCATGTATCATGGGTCGACCCCTACGTCGCCATGTATCCTGGGTCGACCCCTACGTCGCCATGTATCCTGGAGCGACCCCTACGTCGTCATGTATCATGGGTCGACCCCTACGTCGCCATGTATCCTGGAGCGACCCCTACGTCGTCATGTATCATGGGTCGACCCCTACGTCGTCATGTATCATGGGTCGACCCCTACGTCGCCATGTATCCTGGAGCGACCCCTACGTCGTCATGTATCATGGGTCGACCCCTACGTCGCCATGTATCCTGGAGCGACCCCCTACGTCGTCATGTATCATGGGTCGACCCCTACGTCGCCATGTATCCTGGAGCGACCCCTACGTCGTCATGTATCATGGGTCGACCCCTACGTCGTCATGTATCATGGGTCGACCCCTACGTCGCCATGTATCCTGGAGCGACCCCTACGTCGCCATCTCTTCCTAGGTCGATCCCATGGAACTAATGGCAGTCTAACATTCATTAGTTTAAATGGAAAAAAAAACATGTATTTTCTGCTTTTTCACTTCATGTAAAAATGACTATTTCAAGCCTAAAAAGCTGTAAAGTCCTATTACAGCTGTTTTACCTATCCGCTATTACATCAGTTTTACCTACCCGCTATTACATCAGTTTTACCTACCCGCTAATTACATCAGTTTTACCTACCCGCTATTACATCAGTTTTACCTACCCGCTATTAACATCAGTTTTACCTACCCGCTATTATATCAGTTTTATCTACCCGCTATTACATCAGTTTTACCTACCCGCTATTACAGCTATTTTACCTACCCGCTATTACATCAGTTTTATGTACCATCTGTCTCTTACATATGTTCCCTGCAATTAAAATGTGTAACCACAATAAGATGGCTAAATGTTATGTTAATTACACCTGCCAGGTATAACATTTCAAACGACAATAAAGATTCCTGACATGGCATGATAATTACAACCACTTCGGTTCTTTAAGCCATACAGATAACTGTCCAGTTAATTAATCATTTTATTATTAGATAATCCGCTAAATTTGATGAATACAACAGCCCTAATGTTGTCGATAATTTAATTCAAGCATGAATGATAATTATTGTATACTTTATTGTTTATTTTACACGTTATCGTGTACTCTTGGGTCTAAAAAGTGAATTTTTGCTTTTTTTTCCTGTCTAAAACACTCCATTTAACAAATAGCCATCTCCATTTAAAGATAACGAGCCGACCCGCGGCATATCATACGCCGCTATTTAGTTGTTTTATTTTCTACTTTTCAGTAATTCATAATTTGTGAATTCGACAGTACCAACGCTGCCACTGAAAATATTTCTTTAAAACACTATAAGTAGCTCGTTTAGGACGATACCCCCCCCCCCTCCGTTAAAGTAAACTCCACTTAGTTAACCCCCCCCCCCTACGTTTAAAATCATTTCAAACTAAATTATCAGCCCCTAATAGTCGTCACTAAACCCGGCTCTGCTTGTAAACATTTAGCGTGAACCACAGCTCACCAGACCATGTAGGGGTAGGTTTGGTAGGGAGCGCGCTTACAGCTTGTTTTCTATCGTCTCCAAGAAGAGAATTATATATATAGATATATATAGATATATAGAGGCCAACGTATATTTGTACTTTCAGGATTATTTTACGCACATTTTTTTTTATTTTAAGTATACCAATATTTTTGCTTTCATGAAAACAATACGTATATTTTTGCTATCATGATAGGTAGATCTATAGTTTTGCTTACATGATAGGTATTATCTTGATAACAAAGGCTCTAAACAAGTAAACAACTCCAGTTACGAAAAAAAAAACGTATTTTTTTTTACTTTTCCGTGTTTCTGTGCAACACACTCAATTCAACTAATTAATAGCTTCATTAATAATCTTTAGAACTAATACGTATATGTTTTTAACACACCACACCCCATTGAACAATAAACAGCGTCATCAACTACATTAACCACACGCGCATCAACGCATGCCGCATCACAAACAGAGCACAGCCGCGCAGTCATCTGACTGTATTTCTTTTATTATTCTAACATTACCACGCGGCCCCCCGAGTTCAAAGGGTTAACAGCCGGGTGTGTGAACAGACTTCAAAGGGTTAATGTCGCAGGCGGACACCAAAATGAAGGTCCGAAAATCGATTGGATTATTACATGTTTAATTATTTGAGAGAGGAATGTTAGGTATAGAGATACTGGCTATGAGGTGTGTGTGTGTGGGGGGGGGGGTGGTTGGCAGATGCGTCGTTGGCGATGAAAGGGTTAAAAGTCGACATATATTATGTCAATGCATTAACGCGTACATTTACACAACATATGCTACATACATCACATAATTAAACAGCATCATAACCACAAACGCACATAGCGCATATATCGCATACATAACATAACAACATAAATCTCCTATTTCTCAGAATCCACATAACCACATATTCCCCACACTACATAAGTACATTATATACACAATATACACCGCATATACTACATATATAGGACGGTGTTGCCTCGCGGTAGAGAGCTAGGCTGCTAACCGGAGAGTCTCGAGTTCGAAACCGGGTACAAATCAGTGGAACGTCCCTGAGTCCACTTAGCTTACGTTAGAGACCTTTATATGCCTAGGTCTCTGAAGCAGATAAACTCTACTTCATCTGCCCCCATGTGTCTTGGGCACAAACGGGAAATGATGATGATGATGCTGATGATGATGATACTACATATACTATACATACACTACATACACCACACACACCACATTTACATACACACGATAACGTGTTAATATGGTGTTTTTTACTCGACCGCCTGATGCTATCTATATTAAACATATAGATCTAGACACGCATGATCGGATATAACATCACCATATGTCGCTGTTACAAATCACGTGTTGCCTCTGTGAAACACTATCCTCTCCCTATCCCTGCCTCTCTCCTTCTCTCAATTCTTTCTCATAATCATCTCTAATTTCCTCTCCCCCCCCCTTACGTTCCTCTCACCCTCTTATAAACTCTTTCTCCCCCCCCCCCCTAAATCTCTCCTTGTTTTAATCTCCTCTATCCTTCTCTCTGCCTCTCTCTCTCTCCCGATCACACCATCTTTTCCTAACACCCTCTCCACACATTAACTTTCATTTTTCCAAAATCTAAAAATATACGTTTAAGCTTTCTCGCACGTCCGCGTAACATCTGCACGCTGACATGCTATAAAAAAGCACAGAGCTATCAATCTACATTCACAATCCTCACTAATGTTCAGCTCATGACCTGTATAAACTCCGTGAGCTTAACTCGGCCTAACTTACACTTAACTGTTGCGTTTTTGCAGTCACATCATACTTTTAGAAATCTTTAATTATGCTTTTTTAAATTCAAAAAACACTATTCATTTAGATGTACCATACACCACTGGACCATATACCATTGAAATATGTATCACTGGACCTGCTGGACTATACACCACTTGACCATACACCAATTGCCCATTCACCACTGGACCATCCACCACTGTACCATACACCACTGGACTGGGCCATACACCCCCATACACCCCCTCCCTCCCTCCCTCACTCCCCCCCCCCCCCCCCCCCCCCAGTATGCACATAGCATATTCCCAAAAAAACACAGATAATTAAAATAGGTGTCGTAAAACGCGGAGAAAAGTTACATGGAAAAGTTAAACCTTATTTACTCAGCTGTTTCTGTACACAAATACCCATGTTTGTTTATAAAAAGATCGATAATGTGAAATCAATACCAAAAAATAGCAAGCGTTAATTAATTTTTTTAAAGAATGTGTAAATGCCAACCCGCATATCACTTGGTATACATAAACCAAAAGTTGGGGTACATACACAAGAAATTGAGAGACCCTGTGTGACAACCACACTAGCGGCCCGATTGAAGTTCCGTGCATTTTGTAGTGAAGTTATCGAGATTTGGTCGTTTGACGTTTTTACGCAAGGCAAAGTAAGTAAAGTTCTCTTTTCAAACTTGACGGGTGCAGGGCAAGTGAAGTAGAGTTCACCTGTTTCTGTGACCTCGGCATATGAAGGGATAGTGTGGTCAGCACTATGCCCAGCCGCCTTTACTTTCCCTAACGTGAATTAGGTACCCATCAGAGTTGGGTGGACTCAGGGACGGTCTACTGACTTGAAGCCGGATTCGAACACCAGACTTAGCAGTCCAACTCTCTACTGCTAGGCAGAGGCGTAGCGACCCTTCCCGGCGCCCGGGGACAAACTTTTCGATTTGCACCCCCACCCCCACCCCCCTCGAGATTTTCATTTGCACCCCCCCCCTCAAACTTTCGATTTGCACCCCCCCCCTCGAGATTTCCATTTCCCCCCCCCCCCTCAAACTTTCGATTTGCACCCCCTCAAACCCATTTTGGCGCCCCCTAAGGTCGGCGCCCGGGGACATATGTCCCCCCCCCTCGCTACGCTACTGCTGCTAGGCCACCCCTTCCCATCTTTT
This sequence comes from Physella acuta, assembly GCF_028476545.2. NCBI lineage: Eukaryota > Metazoa > Mollusca > Gastropoda > Physidae > Physella > Physella acuta. The sequence goes on along the minus strand of NW_026733714.1, from coordinate 17,426 downwards.
ACGCAAAAAGTCACTGCATATTTCTTTTTATTTCCAAATTTAAAAAAAAAATGTATGCACGCATAACTTTCAACCGAATAGTTAACTGTGTTTTAATCTTTGGCTTTAGCTTTAACTCACTAATTTTCCAATTGTTGATTAAAAATTAAAAACGCATAGAATTTTCCCACACCACGCCAAACAGTTATAAACGTATGCTTTGTGGCTTTTGTGATAAAAGAAAATCGATAAAATTTGATGGCCTCTATTTTTTAGGCCACTATATATATTGGCCACTCGTTGGTCTTTGGGGTTTTAGGCCATCCTGTTAAATGGCCACTGTGCTTGGTTCCAGTGGCGTAGCGAGGTCGGGTGTCAACCGGTGCGGCACTAAATGGTGTCACCCCCCCCCCCCCCCCAGAGGCGTAGCGACCCTTCCCGGGGACAAACTTTCAAATTTTCGAATTGCACTCCCCCCCCCCCCTCAAACTTTCGATTTGCACCCCCCCCCCCCCCCTCAAACTTTCGATTTGCAACCCCCCCCCTCAAGTTTTTCTCTATATTTTGCTATTTTTTGCCTTGGTGCTACCCCCCTAAATGGTGTCACCCGGTGCGATCCGCACCCCCCCGCCCCACCCCCCCTCGCTACGCCTCTGCTTGGTTCTCTCAATATGTAGGGACCTCTTTATTTCATATTTAGTGGTATCTAAATGTAATGGCCTCCATTCAAGATGGCCTATGTATGTAATGGCAACCCTGCTTGTAAGCATCTACAATGGCCGTGTTAGATGGCCCATGTATGATGGCCTCTGTATGTAATGGCCACCATGTTTGTAAGCATCTACAATGGCCTTGTTAGATGGCCCATGTTTGATGGCTTCTGTGTTAAGCTTCTACTGTTTACAATAGTTACAAACAATAAAATAGCTTCAAGCATTCTATCGCCCGTTCTAAATATTGCAGCGATTATTTCTTTGATGTTTATTAACACCTTTCACCCCCTGTCCAGTTCCCTACACAATTAATTAACCATTCCAATTAATATTAGCGGAAGTGACGTTAAAACAACTCCCTAGCAATAAACACTTCTATGGATTAACATATTAAATTAAGCTGCAAAACATCACAGTAACGCGTTCGCCGTGAGTAATTGGCTTAGGAAAAGAATGAAGCAGTTTTAGTGCAAATAGCTTATTGTTATTTTACTTTGTTCCTTTTGGTTATGTTTTTTATAGAACATCATAATAGAGCGGGACTTCAAACTAGTTTATACAAGTCTGTTTTTATACGGCTGTGTACTGAATCAAATCAACACGTAACTGTAAGGATGGTGTAAAAGCAGTGGTTCTAAAATTATAGAAAAATGCAGGCTCGGTACAGGTAATGAAAAGTTTGGTGTTACTTTAACTATACTTTATATACTAGTTACTTTATATACTATGGCATAGTAAAAAAGTAAAGTTAAGTTCTCTTTTCGAACCTGACGGTCCATGGGGCAAGTGAAGTAGGTTTTACCCGTTTTATTACCTCGGCAAATGAAGGGATAGTACGGTCAGCGCTATGCCCAACCGCCTTTATTTTCCTTAAACGTGTATTGGGTAGTCCCCACCCATCAGAGCTGGATGAATGTTCTACTGACTTGAACCCGGATTCGAACTTTCGGGTTATCAGCCTAGCGCTCTATTGCTAGACCACGTCGTCCCACTGAGGCAGAGTAGTTAAATTTTTGCTTACTTATGTGACATGAGTGTATTTAAGGAAGGTTAACAAGGAATTTAGTTGCAAACGTCAATGTTTTTTATTACCACATTTTTGGGCTGTGTGGTAAGGGTCTAGGACATTACTCCATCCCCCGGGGTCTATAACCCCCACCCCCCGACACACACACATGGTAATTAGTCTCTTATTGAAAATTTACCTTTCATACAAGTTATAGGTAAAATCAGCAGCTCTGAATTTTTTACATGCTCTAGCCCTATGTATAGTATACCTGGGGCCCCCCGGGTAAAAATTTCCGGTGGACCCCCCAGGGGAAAACAAATGTGCCTCAAGGAACGGTGCTGTACAAAGCCAATAATTATTTTTTATTAAATTGTGCATGAATTTCCATGAAGCTGAGGATGATCATCAAGTTTTGATTTGGGGAAAAATGCACAATGTATCGGTTTGTTTGTTTGTTTGTGTGTGTGTGTATGGGCATGTGTCTGAGTGTGTTTGTTTGTATGTTTGTTTGTTTGTGTGTGTGTGTGTGTATGGGCATGTGTCTGAGTGTGTTTGTTTGTATGTTTGTTTGTTTGTGTGTGTGTGTGTGTGTGTGTGTGTATGGGGGTGTGGCTGAGCGTGTGTGTAGCTGTTGTTTCCACTCACGTCCAGCTAATCACACCCACTTAACTCATGTACCACAGTCCCCTACACTAACACCAAATATCCCATACTCCAACAGATTGTATACATTTTAAAATCAATACCACATGTTCCATAAACCCCCATCCCCGACCGCAGGGTAATTTTTCTCCCCCCACCCTTTGAGAACCCTCGATAACCCGCCGACATGAAACAGGCTTTGATCTCTCAAATGGAACAATTACTAGCCGGTCGAACAATAGGATCACTGGCTTCAGAGTTAGACAATATACCATTGTTCCGCATGCGAGATGAAAGGGAATTGTTTTTAAAAATAGATTTTTTTTTTCGCTACGTGTTACAGCGTTTACGTTGTGTTTTGTACTTGTGATGTTTGCTGGTTGCTGTTATCAATGTCGACATACACACACAATATATATATATATATATATATATATATATATATATATATATATATATATATATATATATATATATATATATATATAATGTGTGTGTGTGTGTGTGTTTGCGTGTATGAATGTGTGTACCGTACTGTACCATTTATTATAAAAGTCTATATTAATGAAATAATCATATATATATATATATATATATATATATATATATATATATATATATATATATATATATATATATATATATATATATATATATATATATATATATATATATATATATATATATATATATATATATATATATATATATATATATATATATATATATATATATATATATATATATATATATATATGAAAGCGCAAGTAGAGTTTTTGATTTAAAATTTTAATTTTTTTTCAACTAAATCTTTTTTTTTTAAAAAACACGTAACACATTAGTAATTAGAGTCTTGATATTTTTGTTAATAAATCCCTACAAACTGACGCACCCCCCCCCCCCCACCCCATTTGGTTATTTCACTTTTCCCTGCTTACATAGCCTTGTATATGTGTGGCAAACGATACATATGGGTTTCCATGCTTAAATGTTCTTAACATTTGGAACCGACATTTAATTTTAATTATAACGCTGACTATTGTTGTCTGCATGCTCGTACATTTTTCCCGCTCCCTCCAAAAAATCCTCTCCCCTGAGCCCCCAACAGATTCAGCCCGGATATGGGGTTTCACGCATGCGCGGTCTGACCACGTGACTTCCCGAACCGTCTGAGGGTGAATTCACTGCGTGTCTGGTCGCTGGCCATCTGGCGATATCTCGCGCTGATTTGGACGGACCGGCGTCCAGTTCCTGCCCCCCCCCCCTCCTCCCTCCCTACCTCCACCGAGGCAAGTTGACCTCTGACCCCACAGCAGTGCAGGGCTGAATGACTGACCATAAAAAAAAATAAAAAGTTCACAAGTGTCCGTTAAGGTCGTGGAATGGAACGCGCAGGTTCCGATAATTAAAACCAGGTCTTGGAGAATTCGGTTGGGGCAGGATAAAATGTAAGGAAGGCTGAATAAGGTCAAACAAATGGAAGTGGGGAGGGGGTGGATTTGGTGTAAAGTAGGAATCAAAGAGTGAGTCAATTTGAAAAATAAAAGTGTGTATAAGGGGTCGTCCATAAAAGATGTCAAACTCGTAGGGGGGTCCGTAATTTTGTGACGTTGTGTGATGAGGGGGAGGGGGGGGGGGGGGTTCAAATGGTGTAACATCACTTTTTTGCATTATAAAAAGCAATGTTAGAAAACGAGCTTTAGCCGTAATTTCACGCTTTAGAAAACAGTTTTAATAAATTGTATTAGGAATTTATCAAAATACTCTATGTTGACAGAGTTCTGACAAGATTTTGGAAAAATATCGATGTTTTAAGAAAAATTCAACAGCAATTTAGAGAGGGGGAGGGTTGGCCTTTTAGGTGACGACGTGTGACGGAGGGGAGGGGTGAAGGTAAAAATCGTCAAAAAAAGCGTGACGTCATTTATGGATAACCCCTAACACCTCTGTATTAGATAAGAACAAATTAATAATTTGCATTTAAATAATATAATCTCATCAACATTATAATTTTTCCTTTTTCGCTTCTGGTGGAACATAGGGCAGCAGTCAAAGCTTTCCACTCCCCAACGGTCTCATGTGAACCTCTTCAGCTGTTCCCAATTCCTTCCTATCTTTTCGACCTCCCCAACAGGCTACGTCGCTATGTCTTCCTGGGTAGAGTCCTGCGACGCTTGCCCTAGGGCGGGGTGGGGGGGGGGGGGGGGGGGGGGGGGTTCCACCCCAAGGCCTGCCTGTCTGGCTATTGCCAGCGTCCTTCCCAATCCATCGCCATTTAGATCTAGCAGGGGAATAAATAAAATGTTGGGTGAACGTGTGGGGGAGAGGGGGTCATTCTGCGTGTGTGTGTGTATGTTTGTGTGTATGTGTAAGCGTGTGTGTGTGTATGTGTGTGTGTGTGTGCGTGTGTGTGATACTATGGTGATGACATGATGATACCCTTGCAAAGCGTGCACCGTTGTCCGAATGTTCACTGTCCGTAAAATTCGTCAGAAATTACCCCCCCCCCCCCCGTGCAATATGTGCACCGCTGACCAAAAATTCGCCAGACATGACCCCTGACCCCGAACGATGGCCCGAATGCGCCTGCGTAAACAACATGCTTTTTCGGGAAGTCGCAGTGACCTTTAGGAAAATGGGGAGTTCATAAACCGCGAATTGCTCGAATGCTGGAATAGCCATTCGCGCAGTAGAGGGGGGGGGGGATAATGGGGGGGGGGGGGGGGGGAAGGTGGGGGAGAAGGGGTATAAAAAATGTTTAAAGCTATGACTGTAAAGACGTGTTGGTATACTTGGTCTTTAGACTGGAAGGATGAGTCACAGTAGGGTGAAAACACAACCTATACATGCGGTAAACTAATGCTCAACCACACCATCCTACAGCAACGGTACACCAACACCCGCAACCTACAACGACAACTACGACACACCAACACCACGACCTGCAACTACGACACATCAACACCCCAACCTATAAATACGAAACACAAACACCCAAACCTACAACTATTTCACACCAACCTACAACTTCGACATATCAACGCCACAACTTACAACTATTGCATACCATCACCCCAACTACAACTACGGCCACTACAGGCCGACTATTAATGCAAACTAGGAAACACTAAAAGGCTCGTGCTATAATACTGTAAACAAATTATAACAATACACACTATACAATATACACGAAATGCTACTCCGAATGCCTCGTTTAAAAGTGTTTTAGACTTTTGGTTTTATGCCACTATTTACCTTGAATTCTGTTACATTGAGAGTAATGAAAGTTGGGGGAAAAAAAATCACCTGTATTTTTTATCAGAGTAAATTTTTTTGTGGGATCTTTTCAGTGTTTTTTACTTACAACCCCCCCCCCCCCCTCCTCCTTTTTTTTAAATCAACGCTTTCTAAACCTTCCCCTCTCACCCCCCTTTCCCATTCGTTGTCAAAGATTTTCATTGTGAACTTTTATAAAAAAAAAAAAATCCCACCCGCCCCTCTCTCGCGTGGCATCTACGGCGAGCCCACACCACCACCGCTCGGATAGCGCGGGTCTTCCCCTATTTCTCTCTCGTTGTATTTCTGGTAGTTTGGTGCGAGCCTCGCCATTCACCGCGGAGTGGCGTAAGTTCTGTGTTGTGTCGGCCTCGAGTTGGTATTCATTAGTGTTTGCCTCCTACCGCGAACAGGCCTTTTTTTTTTAAATGCCCTCTTTTTCTTGACTATTTTTTCTTACTCGATAAACGCTCGTTTCATGTTTACATCTGAGTTAGGAGAAAACAGCATGGCGTAAGAAACGTCTTGTGTAAATCCAACCCGTAAGTTGGTTTTTATTTTTCCAACACTTGTGTTAGTTTTGTACGTTTTCTTTCTGGAGCAGACGACGAATTATCTGGACCACTTTCCTTTCATTGGATGGACAGAATATCGGTTACTTTACATTTTTTGTTTTAAATTTCTGTGCGGTGTTGTGTACAAGGACATTGACTGGTTAAAGTTTTCACTCAAAATGTAGAAGTTTTGTGTTGATAGTTAAACTAATAGTTTTGTTGTGTGGTGGACATTCTTTGTGAATTTGTTCACTTTGTTATTTCTTGAAGGAAAGTTGGATACATTCTGACAAGGTAGGGGCCTAGCTACAGTAGCTAGCTAGTCTAGTAAAAGTACGTTGATTCAATCAAAGTGATCGGTTTTTTTCCTTGTGTTGACATTTTTAGAGTTTTTATTTAAGGAACTCAAACGTGGCTAGATCTAGATCTAGACTAGATCTAGACTCTAGATCTAGATCTATGTTAGTATTTAGATTTAAATCGTAGGGTCGGGGGCATCTAGTAATTCTAGTTGATCTGAATTGCATTCACTGTTTTCGTCAATACTATAGATAGATCTAGGCTTAATTAATAAGATTTTTGACTTGATAAGTCGATAAGTTAGTGATTAGTCAAGACTCTACTAATGTATTAGACATCCAGTGGACGTTGATTGCTATAGACTATAGAGTCTAGAATCTAGATCTAACAACTAAACTAGTTACATCTAGATTCTAGATAAAGAGGGGCCTACGGTCGAAATGGGGTGTTAAAAGCTCGACCTCTTCCCCCTACCTACCGTTCACTAGGGACATACACCCCCCCCCCCCCAGCTGCTTTCCTCACCGGTACTGCTTACAGCTGAGTCTTGCCCACTCAAACTAAAGCTCAGTTTGTTTAACATTGAGGAACGTTTGATAGTTGATACACTCAACATTACAACTTTTACTCAATAATACATCGGCTTCACTAGATCTACAGGGTCTAGTAAATGTACTAGATCTAGCATCATTTAAGCAAGACGATCCACCATGCGTTGCATTAAAACTACAAATGTACAGTGTAGTAGCAGTGAATGAATGATGCAGATCTAAATCAAAACGTGTGTTTGCCGTCTTGGTAATAGAATGGAGCGTTGTGGGCGGCATAGGAAAATAGGAACATTTTATTATATCTAGATCTAGTTGTTGTTTTCTATGTCAGTTTTTCTGGTAAAGGTTAAGCTTTCGCTATTGTTACGTCAACAACAAAAACATATTAGAGAGAGTAAACATTTCTTTGAAATCGTCGCAACTTATCCTAGCAGCTTTGTGTAGTCGATACCATATTGAATTCGATCTTATTGGCGAACGTGGGAGATTCAGTGCATGTGTTCGATGCTGTTGGCAATACGTCAGGTTCGACCTTACTGTACTGAAACTTTCATTAGGCATGTTTTTTTCTACATTTGTTCGATGCTGTTGGCAATACGTCAGGTTCGACCTTACTGTACTGAAACTTTCATTAGACATGTTTTTTTCTACATGTGTGTGTATTGTGTATATAGGCGATAAGGGTTGGTTCAGGCTATCTAATGATAGGAATAATATAAATGACTAAAATAGCGTTTACTTTTGGGGTAGCTGTTGATCGCTATATTCAACCCACATGTACTTATGTCGTATAGTATGATAGGTAGAGTCCTTACAGTCCACTAGCGTTGCCTTGATCGTTAGATCAAAGCCAAACCTAAAGCCTAACCTCAAAATAGACAGTTACACTTAACCTTAACTACCAAGAACTAAAGGATCGCTATAGTCAATACCTGTTGTAAGAATATGTGGGAATGGCTAATTAGATCCCTTCAAGGAATTCCCCCAATTTAGTTTTTAACTACAGGTATAACGACCTTAAAAAACTGCCAACAGTATTGAATAAAAATTTGTTTCGTGCGGGTAACGTTAGAATTCATTGAGTGCTAGATTCTAGACCTAGAAAAGAAAAGTTACTGAAAATGTTACGATATCCGCAAAACATTAATGAATAAGATCTAACGATTCTAGATCTATCACTGTACTCGGGAATTCGTGCATGCGTGAAACTCATATCAATATAATACAACCATAATTTTAATTCATAAAGAAATCCTTAACACCGCAATGTCTGGCCTAATCTTTGCTTCTCACGCTTTCGCAAACACGAATAATATTTTAAGTATCGTAAGCCTGCGATTGATTATGGTCGCCTAGCTTCTATTACGTTCTCCTTGCAGTTTAAAAATAAAAGAAAGAAAAAAAAAACAATCTGGGCGATAAACGGTTAAACGCCGAGTGATTGGTTCATCTTTGTCAACCTTCCGCTTAATTGGGTCGAATTTTTCCCCTCTCGCCCTAGCCCGTGTCGTGATAGTAAACAGTGTGTAGCTGGCTTACGTTTGGGTGGTTGAAGTCTCGCCGGCCGTGTAGGGGCCAGACTCCACGTTGTTCACTCGGGGCTTTACTAGAGCTGCGATTTTAGACTCGGTCTTACTCTCATACATTCGCCTTCATTTTCGCATATTAATATACCTTTTTTAACTTCACGATTTTATTAGCGAAAGTTTTGTTATTGATTTTTTTTTTAAAATAAGAGTAACATTAGATTCTAAAAGTGGGTTTTTGTTTGTGTATGGCCTATTGTTATTTTTTAATTTTTAATTGTTGTTTTTTTTTCTTTTGTGTTGGGCTACTATGCTATCCGTGTTAACGTTTATTGCTTAAAACGTTCAGTTTAGTAGGCTCAACCCATACTCTACCCATAACGTGAATAGATCGAGCGTTTGTCTACGAACAGTGTTTCTTCTAGAATTGGGGGGGGGGGGCACTGTTAAAAGTATATTTTTTTCTATATAAATTCCATTTCGACCGTGGGGGGGGGGTGGCGGCGGTAGACTTTCTTCAGGGCAGAGGAGCGCCCCCCCCCCCCCCCCCCCCCCCCAAAGAAATGCCTGGAAGAAACTGTCTATGAATCTATGAATCAGAAACATATCGTTGAGTACTTTAAGTCCCCATTGAACATGTATTACGAATACCTACTAACTTGGGTGTCATTTTAATTTACTTAGCTGGGGCTAAATACTTCATTCCGTTGTTAGATTAGAATTAAGATTATCTCTTGCACATTTCAAGATTCAGTTTGTTCGTTCATAGTTCATTCAGTATTGTTTCATAGTACTTTTTGTGTAACCCCCCACACACACACATTTTAATAGCACTATACATTTTGTGCATAATGAATGGGCATAGTGTGTTGCGAACGGGTATCGTAATGGCCGTAGTAAACAACAGGTATCGTACTTAAGGATTGGGCTCGTTGAGTATCGTACACAGACGTATCGTGTATACACCAGGGCTGGCGATACCAGTAATCCGTTATCGCGGTGTAATCAAAGTAGCAGCTCCGTCGTTTGATATCGTCTTAAGACTTTTTTTTAGGCCCCTGGTTTGTTGTTACAATGTGTGGATGTTAAGTGCCAGACTACACGCAGCTTTAGAGGATAGGTAATGGTACCGCACAGCATAGGTTCTTGGTCGTACTGGTACCGTACGGCATAGGTACTCTGATGTACCGGTACCGTATAGCATAGGTACTCTACTGGTACCGTATAGCATAGGTACTCTGTCGTACTGCTACCGTATAGCATAGGTACCATGTCGTACCGTACCGTATAGCATAGGTACCCTGTCATACCGGTACCGTACGGCAGGGGTACTCTGACGTACTGGTACCGTACGGCATAGTTACTTGGTCGTACCGGTACCGTATAGCATAGGTACTCGGTCATACTGGTACCGTTTAGCATATGTACTCTGTCTTACTAGTACCGTACGGCATAGGTACTCTACTGGTACCGTATGGCATAAATACTCTACTGGTACCGTATGGCATAGGTACTCGGTTGTACTGGTACTGGTACCGTGGTATAGCATAGGTACTCTGACGGACTGATACCGTATAGCATAGGTACTCTGTCTTACTAGTACCGCACGGCATAGGTACTCTACTGATACCGTATGGCATAAGTACTCTACTGGTACCGTATAGCATAGGTACTCTGTCGTACCGGTACCGTATAGCATAGGTACTCTGTCGTACCGGTACCGTATAGCATAGGTACTCTGTCGTACCGGTACCGTATAGCATAGGTACTCTGTCGTACCGTACCATATGTACGGGTGTGTAGTATGTTTGAATATTGGGAGAGGGGCAGCGTGTCTTTCAGGCACCTCGCTGGTCAGGGTAGGCCTACATTTTCTCCCCCCCCCCCCCATTTTAGAGCACGTTCCCACCTCTAGAGCTAAATATAGACACACTGTAAGGGGGCAAAGTGGGGGCGGTGGCGGATTAAATGGCCGTGATTCAGTGATTCAGTCGAAAGGGGGAGGGGCACAATGCCTTCTAACAGCTTTAACAAAGTAGATGTTGTTTTTATATCATTGACCGTGGCGACACATAGAGTCCAACATTAACTGATTTCCCCCCCCCCCACCCTGGTTGAGGTTTTTAGACGTCGGGCAAGGGGCATGGGCGAAACCATAGTTCCGTCGTACTTCGTCATTTTAGACCTACGACCAGTGTTTCTTTCAGACTTCGGGGAGGGGGTGCACTTGATATTTTCGAGGGAGGCGGACACTGGTAAAAGTATGTTTTCTATATAAATTCCATTTCGTTGGGGGGGGGGGGGTGTTAGACTCCACACCCCCCCCCCCCCCCCCCCAAAGAGATCCATGGAAGAAACTCTGCCTACGACTGACTTTCTAAATACGCGAACCCGATCTGTTAGAGATAGGGGGTGTTGGTGGTCAACAGGCACGACAAAAATAGCTTCCTGGTTTGTTTTAGATTTAAACATTTTGTGTTCCTCACAGTAGATTGTAGATCTAATGTTCATTGCATTTACATGTAGGTGCATTCATTGATAAAAAAAAATAATACGACATACATATGAACGCATTTAGAGTCCAGTAAATTATTGAAGCTAAACAAATTAAACCGAATGAAAAGCATTTTAAGAGTTGGGATTCAACAATGGCAATTGCTTTTTTTTTTTAAATAATGCCGGTGAAAAATGTTATAGAAATTTCTTTCAAGACACCCTGCTAAAACCATCGCGCCCCCCCCCCCCCCTCCCCACTTTTCCACACTCGATTACCGTTTTTGAAAGTTTGTTTCAATGAAATACAAGCCCCGGCCATACCACCGCTTGCTCTATAAATGGAGACACGTTTTATTTTTATTGCCCCTCGGCTTATAATTAGACCCTCGGCATTAAAAGCGATGACGTCATTTTGTGTACCGCGCGAATCGAGCCGTGTTGTAAAGTTAGATCGCCCCCCCCCCCTACCTCCTCTCCTTACTCGGTCCTTCTCTACTTTCTTAGGCAGTCCTCCTCCACCCCCTTACTCAGCGTTCCCCCACTCCCCTTACTCAGCCCTCCCCCACCCCCTTACTCAGTCCTCTTCCACCCCACTCACAGCATTCATGACATCATGTGACACGGCATTTCTCACACGTACGCATACACTTTGATAGGCAAATATCACACCAAGCAGATATAAAAATGTCCATCGAACTAAAAACTTTCAATAATTTTTAGAACATTCCGTAGATTTCACACACTACTCCCACCTCTAACCAGTTTCCTAATCGCCCCCACCCCAAACCAGGTTTCACATCAGTTACCACCCACCATCCCTCTAATCTTAATCGCTCACCTTAAATTCGACTGCCTTGTCGAGCTCTCTCTCTCTCTCGCCACACCCAATATTTTTCCTAATCGCTCACCTTTGACCCCCACTACACCGTTCTACATTAGTCTGGGCTGATCTATCGTGGGCTAGAGAGTTGGGCAGATATTTTGGTAAACGGAAAAAAAGTCACAGGAAAAAAAAAACACAGAAAAAAGTCACAGTTTTTGCTAGGAAAAAAAGTCACAGAAAAAAAGTCACAGTGGAAAAATTTTATCGGAAAAAAAGTCACAGAAATAAAGTCACAGAAAAAAAGTCACAAAAATCTTTTTAGAAATCTTTTTATTAATTTGTTAAGAATTGTAAATTTTGTATGTTTTTGTTGTGGGTTGTATTTTTTGATAGCATAAATTATTTATAGACGTTAAAAGCATTAAGATTTATAACAATTGTAAGTAAAAATACTCTAAGATAATTAACACAATCAATCTCAACTTTTGTTACGTATTTAGTTAAATACGCGGTAGAAAAGTTAATTATAAAAGAAATTTAGGCACATTTTGCTGTAGGCTATTCTCTGGTCGGCCTCTCCTCGGTAGGCATTGTCCGAACATATTTGTGTTGTTGACGTTATGCGTTAATGACAGCCTTTGAACCTTGTCGGCTTTCTGTTTTGATCCTAATTTTTGTTATGTAATGAGCGTGATTAATGTGGGCAGTAAAGGTGGTTGAACTAAACATAACTATTGTTGCCATGAGTTGAGGGCAGTAATTCAGATGACCTTACCATTTCATGGTAATTTAATTAAAAAAAAAACACGATGAAAACTGGACATTCTATTAAATGCTATAAATATTATGTTTAACATAATTACAATCTACATAATTCATACTAAATATTTTTAGATGAATTATAAAAATTACTAGGCGTATACAACCTACACACATTACATTTAATTAATCCTAAGTTAATTTGCACTCTCTGAATATTTAATACATAAAAGTATTAACAAATTCCATCCAAATATATATTTGTGACTTTTTTTCCTGTGACTTTTTTTCCTGTGACTTTTTTTCTGTGTTTTTTTTCCTGTGTTTTTTTTTTCCTGTGACTTTTTTTCCTACAATCGATATTTTGTGGGTTAGAGAGTTGGGCAGATCTATCGTTGGTTGCCCAACCAATGTCAAGTTTGAAAGTTACCCCTCGGAGAAATAATACGATGGATGAAGTCAGGGGGTGGCCTTGTCCGGTTAATTTATGACCCATTACACTCCCGTGTCCACCACGACAGGTGTCACGATAAAGCGGCCATCGGGGGCGTGTTGTGGTAACCTTAGGCGCGTCATGGTCACTTGTACACGTCGTGTCGTCTGGGGCGTCGTCCGCGTGTGGACCGGCCACTCCGCCCCGAACTACCCCCTGCCCCCCGAACCAACCCCTCACCGCTGTGCTAGCCGGTATTCATTTAACGATGACATTAATAACTTCGCGTGGTATCGCTATCACAAATTTCCCGAATTTCAATACCGGCGTTCTTTTTGTATACTTTATTAAAGACTCTGTATAACCCCGTTAAATGTCTGATACATTCTTGTTAAGCTTGGAAAAGAACAAAAGCATAACTAAAATTTAGCAATTTTTTCGTTAAAATTCTTTGTTTAAATATTGCCTAACAGTTAATTGAAGCCCTTTAAAAAAAAAAAGTTGTTCCTTCCCTTTCAGCCACTAAATACTTAGTTTCTTCCAGGCATCTCTTCTGGTGTGGGGGTGCGGCGGGTTCCTCCCGAAGAAAGTCATCTCCCCACCCTCCCGAACGAAATGGAATTTATATAGAAAATATATACTTTTAGCAGCGCCCCCCCCCCTCCTCCGGAGAAAAAAATCTGGAAGTAACACTGCTATTGTAGTAGGTGTTTTCCACTTAAGAATAGACTACCTCCTAATAGCCACGAATGGAAACCCAACAGTTTTTCCCTCTCTGAATAGCTTTCCGTCTACCTACAACACCTTCACACGTCTCATTGATAAAATACAGGAAAGATTGAGTGATCTCCCCGTTGTTCACGGCCTTGACACCTCCACCCCCCTCCCCCCACCTCCTCGACTCCATTCAAGTGGTCATTGTCGTCCTCTGGCCGGGCAGCTGGTCTTGCGTCACGTGGACGCTAATTAATCTCGCGCGTCTGCTGACCGTTGATTGAAAACCCCGGACGGGCCCGGGCGTGTCATAGCTGTCAGAACTGGAAGCGTTGCTGGGTTATCGGCCCCTGATCGCCTGGGGAGGGGGGAGGGGGTGGCTAGCTCGGGGCTGGAGAGTCTCCCTGTACTGGTGTATGACGATGGTGCCGTATCGGGATCTGAACCAGTCACCCGTAACCTTGTTTTGACCAGTCATCCCTGACCGCGTTCTGACCAATCATCAGAAACCGTATTTTGACTAATCATCCATAACCGTTTTCTGAACCAGTCATCCACGACCGTGTTCTGACCAGTCACCCATAATCGTGTTTTGACCATTCTTACTGAATCAGGTTCTAGCTATCCACGTCTTAATCGGTATCCAAAATAATACAACATTTGAAGATTTTCGTTAACACGAAACGCGTTTAAATCCTAATTATGGGGTGTATCATCGTGGCGTCGGGGTCGGGGGGAACATAAAGATTGTAGGAAAAAAAGTCACAGGAAAAAAAAACACAGGAAAAAAAAACACAGAAAAAAAGTCACAGGAAAAAAAGTCACAGGAAAAAAAGTCACAGGAAAAAAGTCACAAATATATATTTGCATGGGATTTGTTAATACTTTTATGTATTAAATATTCAGAGAGTGCAAATTAACTTAACATTAATTAAATGTAATGTAATGTGTGTAGGTTGTATACGTATAGTAATTTTTATAATTCATCTAAAAATATTTAGTATGAATTATGTAGATTGTAATTATGTTAAACATAATATTTATAGTATTTAATAGAATGTCCACGGTTTTCATCGTGTTTTTTTTAAAAATTAAATTACCGTGAAATGGTAAGGTCATCTGAATTACAGCCCTCAATTCATCGCAACAATAGTTATGCTTAGTTCAACCACCTTTACTGCCCACATTTATCACGCTCATTACATAACAAAACTTAGGATCAAAACAGAGAGCCGACAAGGTTCAAAGGCTGTCATTGACACAAAACGTCAACAACACAAAATATGTTCGGACAATGCCGACTGAGGAGAGGCCGACCATAGAATAGCCTATTGCAAAACCTATGCAAAACACAATGATGTGCCTAAATTTCTTTTATAGTTAACTTTTCTACCGCTTATGTAACTAAATACGTAACAAAAGTTAAGATTGTTGTGTAAATTATCTTAGAGTATTTTTACTTACAATTTTTATAAACCATAATACTTTTAACGTCTATAAATAATTTATGCTATCAAAAAATACAACACACAAAAATAACATACAAAATTTTACAATTCTTAACAAATAAATAAAAAGATTTCTAAAAAGATTTGTGTGACTTTTTTCTGTGACTTTATTTCTGTGACTTTTTTTCCGATAAAATTTTTCCATTGTGACTTTTTTTCCGTGACTTTTTTTCCTAGCAAAAACTGTGACTTTTTTTCTGTGTTTTTTTTTTCCTGTGACTTTTTTTCCGTTTACCAACATAAAGGGAGGGGTCTAACTCGGCTAAAATTGCATGACGCCATTTATGAACCACCCTTCAGCCAACTTTAACGACCACTCGAATTTTATGGAGTTCATCTGCTATCTCCACAACACCGGAATAGCTACATACCCACCCGTAGGCCCTTACAGTACAAGATCGTCTGTCTTGAATTTATGTTCGTTTCTCCCTTTTTTTTTGCAGTCTTATTTATTATTTCCCTTTTTTCTTCTTAATCAGCTTTAAGCTTATATAATCTTCACGTTTGTTCCTCTTTGTTTCGTGTCGAAACAGAATTACATTTTTTTATTTTATTTCTCGCCCATAAAATAAAATTGTACAGTAGGGGCTCCGGGTTACGAACTTGGTTGCACGATGTGTCCTTTGACCCGGAACGCGTTCTCCCACAGGGTTTCCCATTGTCGTCTATTTTTATCCTTTCTCGAGACAAGAAAATTAAACCTAGAGAAAATCTGAGCTTTGGAAGCTTCGTGTTGAAGAACAAGGCGGAAAAAAAAATTCAAGATTTATCAAAGATGCATTTTTAGTGGGATTTGTATGTAGTCATAGAGGGATATGGAGGATTTGCAGTGGAGGATTATGTGGCTTTGAACATCTCTCTTGCTAGTTGTATTATATATATATATATATATATATATATATATATATATATATATATATATATATATATATATATATATTGTTGGGATTGCTAGTCATACAGTTATACATTTTCGTATACCTAATTTTGAGCAAGGCAGTGTCGTTTCAGACTTTTAAGTTTTCTCAGAATAAAGTGTAGTCGCATTTATCATAGCGGTTGTTTGTTTTTTTTTTTTTTTTTTTTTTTGTATCCATTTGATTTCAGTGCTGTGTAATTGTGTTCTCTAATTGAACGTTTTTTCGGCCTTTTATTTAGATCTAAACACCTTTTTTATTCAAAATAATTCAGAGATTAACATAGTCTTCACTGTTCGACCAGGATTAGAACCCAGGAATTTAAAAAAAACAACCCCACCACATCACCCGGCCGTCGCGCGAACACCCTCCGCTGCCAACGGAGAATTATGCGACGGCGGAGGCGCGAAAATGAGACAAAATGAAATGGGACCTGCTGCGGACCCCATGCCTGGCTTACAAGTCGTGTCTGCTGCTCTCGCGCCTGTATCTCGCGCTGAATCTCGTCATCTTTCTGACCCGGGCCTGCGGGCGCGGCGCCCTGGCCGCGGCGGCGCAAGATGAGGGGGACAGCGCCCTCCTGGAGGTGATACTGACAGGCCAGGCGGCACACGGGGAGTTTGAGCAGACGTTTAAGATGGAGGGATTGTTCACCGTCGCTGGCTCGCCGGCAGTCAGCGCCGAGGGGAACCTTAGACAGGTGAGTACATTTTATTTTTTTTTTAATATCTCGCACCATTCGACTAGGTGAAGTAGAGCTGATGACACTGAAAAATAAATTGGGGTGGTGAGTTTAAATTTCGAGCTTAAAATTTCAAGGAATATCAACAATATCAAGTTCGGCGGACGTCATGAAGTCTCTTGAACGTCCTTAAGTTAGTCGGACGTCACTGAGTCATTAGTGGTCATTGAGTAATTTTGACGTCATTGAGTCTGTAGGTCTACCTTGAGTCTCTTGGACGACCTTGAGTTTCTTGGACGACCGTGAGTTTCTTGGACGACCTTGAGTTTCTTGGACGACCTTGAGTTTCTTGTAACACCTTGAGTTTCTTGGACGACCTTGAGTCTCTTGGACGACCTTGAGTCTCTTGGACGACCTTGAGTCTCTTGTACGACCGTGGGTCTCTTGTACGACCGTGGGTCTCTTAGGCGCCCTTTAGTACTTTGGACTTCCTTACCTGTCTTGGACTTCGATGGATCTTGCGGACTACAGAGATAATAGCTTT
>NW_026733713.1:25000-58330 GCF_028476545.2 Physella acuta | reverse complement strand
CCGCGACGGCTAGTAAATAATATATTGATTTGGTATTTAAACATAACGATTTAAAATACATTCATATTAATATTGATGTTAACATTTTATATATGTGTTGGTGAGTTCTGTTGTTATGGTAATATTTATAACGCTAAACTCTAGCCAGTAGTATCTATGTGTGTTCTTAAATCGATAGTATTCGACACAGAGTAGAATGTTCCAATTGAATCAGTTTGTATTCATTATATTTAACCCCCCCCCCCCCCCCACTCTCCCAATCTCCCCCTCCCCCCCCCCCCCACTCCCCCCCCCCCCCCCCCACTCTCCCAATCTCTCCCCCCTCCCCAACAATTTAACCGGCTAAACCTGGGAGATTTGAAACAACAAATGAGAACCACGCCCACTCTCGTGTAAGATGACATCTGGAGAACGAGATTCGACGAGATTCGGCGTGATTGGACGAGATTGCACGGTAGGTACGAGTGAGGTGGGGAAGCCTCGTCCCGTCCTGCCACGTGCTCGGTCAATGACGTGTTTCCGGGTTGCCCATATGGTAAGACAAGTTAGTAAACTTGAGCACCAGGGGCGCTTCATGCCAGCGTCTCTCGTTCATCTTGACCTTTCCTTAAGGTCTTTAGGTCCTCCAGCAACCTCTGACTAGGGACAACACTAGATACGTCATCGTTGTACGTCACACAACACGTCAAAAATGTACGTCATTCACACGTCATAAATATACGTCATGCACACAACACGTCATAATTGTACGTCATTCACACAACACGTCATAAATATACGTCATTTACGCGGCGCACCAATACAGGACGTCAATATTACATTATACAAGGATCAATTCTTGAAAGTGCTAGGAGCTCAATAGTTGACGTCATACAGTTTACCGTCACACCAACTCGGCAATGTGCTGACACCATCTGGCAACAACTCGGCAATGTGCTGACACCAACTCGGCAATGTGCTGACACCATCTGGCACCAACTCGGCAATGTGCTGACACCATCTGGCACCAACTCGGCAATGTGCTGACACCATCTGGCACCAACTCGGCAATGTGCTGACACCATCTGGCACCAACTCGGCAATGTGCTGACACCATCTGGCACCAACTCGGCAATGTGCTGACACCATCTGGCACCAACTCGGCAATGTGCTGACACCGTCTGGCACCAACTCGGCAATGTGCTGACACCATCTGGCACCAACTAGGCAATGTGCTGACACCATCTGGCACCAACTCGGCAATGTGCTGACACCATCTGGCACCAACTCGGCAATGTGCTGACACCATCTGGCACCAACTCGGCAATGTGCTGACACCATCTGGCACCAACTCGGCAATGTGCTGACACCATCTGGCACCAACTCGGCAATGTGCTGACACCATCTGGCACCAACTCGGCAATGTGTTGACACTATGAGCTGACACCACATCAGCCAGTGGGTCAAAGGTGAATCTGGGTGGTCGGTGAGTTGCCGCTGGGTGGTGGTGAGTTGCCGCTGGGTGGTCGGTGAGTTGCCGCTGGGTGGTCGGTGAGTTGCCGCTGGGTGGTCGGTGAGTTGGCCGCTGGGTGGTCGGTGAGTTGCCGCTGGGTGGTGGTGAGTTGCCGCTGGGTGGTCGGTGAGTTGCCGCTGGGTGGTCGGTGAGTTGCCGCTGGGTGGTCGGTGAGTTGCCGCTGGGTGGTCGGTGAGTTGCCGCTGGGTGGTGGTGAGTTGGCCGCTGGGTGGTCGGTGAGTTGCCGCTGGGTGGTCGGTGAGTTGCCGCTGGGTGGTCGGTGAGTTGCCGCTGGGTGGTCGGTGAGTTGCCGCTGGGTGGTCGGTGAGTTGCCGCTGGGTGGTGGTGAGTTGGCCGCTGGGTGGTCGGTGAGTTGCCGCTGGGTGGTCGGTGAGTAGCCTCTGGGTGGTCCCTTTAACAATTCATGCCTTAAGCCCGGCTGTAGATCCCAAAGATTTACATAGCTAACAAGCCGTGACTGCCTGGTTGCCTGTCGTGGTCTTGTGTAGGTCCAAGCGGGGATTTAACGGTTCGTCGTTACACAACCAGCCGGCCGCTGGTAGACGGGGGGGGGGGGGGGGGGGGGGGGGGAACTAAAACAAAAGGGGCAGGCAGACAATAGTCTGTGGAGTGGTCACGGAACTGTGGTCAAGTATTGAGACGTCAGCTGATAAGCGAATACATTAGAAATGGTTCCAGTATTGCGCCGACATTGTACCATCAATGCATTATTCAAGATGCCAGTTCGTGGGGAGCCGGTAGGGAGGGCCTGGGGTCGGGCGTATGACTGGGGTCGGGCGTTTATCAGGGGTCGGTGGGGATATACCGTCCCAAAACTGTGATGTTGTTTTGTCGAGACCAATGAAAGCGTGAGCTGCAAGCGAGTACCGAAGGTAGTCAACGAAAGCCGAGGGCAAGGGGAGCAAACCCCAGGGGAGATAACAACACGGCCAGTCGAGCGAGAGTTCACTCTACCTGTGTTTGTATTTGCAGCCATTGTTTTCCTTGTCAAGGGAGATCAGCCCAACTGAAGCTATCTGTAAGCCCTAATGGATCTTAAGTGGCGGCTGTTTTACACCAGCCAAACAATTAGCGCCTGAAACTATTTTCTTTCAACACGGGACACGTCGACAGGAGGAGGACGATTCGTGTAAACAACTCTACACTCTCTACATCCACATATGCTGACACGTCACATATACCATACACCACACACATATACGCTAACACAACACATATACCATACACCACACACATATACGCTCACACAATACAAACACCATACACTCTTAACTGAAGAGAACAAGGCTCCACCACTTGTACGAGCTTTCATCTGCGAACCTCCACCACTACCACTACGAACCTCACCCACTACGAACCTCCACCACTACATGTACGAACCTCCACCACTACCACTACGAACCTCCACTACTACCACTACGAACCTCCACCACTACCACTACGAACCTCCACCACTACCACTACGAACCTCCACCACTACATGTACGAACCTCCACCACTACCGCTACGAACCTCCACCACTACCACTACGAACCTCCACCACTACATGTACGAACCTCCACCACTACCACTACAAACCTCCACCACTTGTACGAGCCTTCATCTGCGAACCTCCACCACTACCACTACGAACCTCCACCACTACATGTACGAACCTCCACCACTACATGTATGAACCTCCACCACTACCACTACGAACCTCCACCACTACCACTAAGAACCTCCACCACTACCACTACGAACCTCCACCACTACATGTACGAACCTCCACCACTACCACTACGAACCTCCACCACTACATGTACGAACCTCCACCACTACCACTACGAACCTCCACCACTACATGTACGAACCTCCACCACTACCACTACGAACCTCCACTACTACCACTACGAACCTCCACTACTACATGTACGAACCTCCACCACTACATGTACGAACCTCCACCACTACCACTACGAACCTCCACCACTACATGTACGAACCTCCACCACTACCACTACGAACCTCCACCACTACATGTACGAACCTCCACCACTACCACTACGAACCTTCACCACTACCACTACGAACCTCTACCACTACATGTATGAACCTCCACCACTACATGTACGAACCTCCACCACTACCACTACGAACCTCCACCACTACCACTACGAACCTATACCACTACCACTACGAACCTTCACCACTACCACTACGAACCTCCACAACTACATGTACGAACCTCCACCACTACATGTACAAACCTCCACCACTACATGTTCGAACCTCCACCACTACCGCTACGAACCTCCACCACTACCACTACGAACCTCCACCACTACATGTACGAACCTCCACCACTACCACTACGAACCTCCACTACTACCACTACGAACCTCCACCACTACCACTACGAACCTCCACCACTACCACTACGAACCTCCACCACTACATGTACGAACCTCCACCACTACATGTACGAACCTCCACCACTACCACTACGAACCTCCACCACTACCACTACGAATCTCCACCACTACATGTACGAACCTCCACCACTACATGTACGAACCTCCACCACTACCACTACGAACCTCCACTACTACCACTACGAACCTCCACCACTACCACTACGAACCTCTACCACTACGAACCTCCACCACTACATGTACGAACCTTCACCACTACCACTACGAACCTCCACCACTACCACTACGAACCTCCACCACTACCACTACGAACCTCCACCACTACATGTACGTACCTCCACCACTACCACTACGAACCTCCACCACTACCACTACGAACCTCCTCCACTACATGTACGAACCTCCACCACTACCACTACGAACCTTCACCACTACATGTACGAACCTCCACCACTACCACTACGAACCTCCACCACTACCACTACGAACCTCCTCCACTACATGTACGAACCTCCACCACTACCACTACGAACCTTCACCACTACATGTACGAACCTCCACCACTACATGTACGAACCTCCACCACTACCACTACGAACCTCTACCACTACGAACCTCCACCACTACCACTAAGAACCTCCACCACTACATGTACGAACCTCCACCACTACATATACAAGTCTCGAGCACGACAAGAGAGCTGTCAGGAACCTGAAGGTCAACGTTGCCTGTTGAAGGTCAACTTTTCCTGCCTAGGGCAGACGGCGAATTTGACCTGACGTTGATTGACGTCACTTGAACAAATCAGCAGAAGATAGGACGTGACGTCACCTGCAGACAAATCAGCGACCAGTCTCGGTGTGGCCAGAAGGTTTCCGAAGACGGAAGAAATTTACCGGCAGACGGTAATTTTTTTCCGATTGTCGGAAGAGCTTTCCGGGCATATTCAAGAGGTTTTCCGGGAGATGGAACTGCTTAGCTGGCTGCGGGCAAACGGAAGAATTTTCCGGAAGAACTTTGCCAACAGACAGAAGAACTTTTCCGACAGACGGAAGTACTTAGCAGATAGAAGGAAGTTTTACAGCAGACTGAAAACTTCATCGGCAGAGGATGAACTTTATCGTCCGACGGAAGAACCTTACCGGTAGACGGAATAAAACAGGCAGACCCCTCTTATATCGGTAAACGGAAAAAAAGTCACAGGAAAAAAAAAACACAGAAAAAAAGTCACAGTTTTTGCTAGGAAAAAAAGTCACAGAAAAAAAGTCACAGTGGAAAATTTTTATCGGAAAAAAAGTCACAGAAATAAAGTCACAGAAAAAAAGTCACACAATCTTTTTAGAAATATTTTTATTAATTTGTTAAGAATTGTAAAATTTTGTATTTTTTGATAGCGTAAATTATTTATAGACGTTAAAAGCATCATGATTTATAACAATTGTAAGTAAAAATACTCTAAGATAATTAACACACCAATCTCAACTTTTGTTACGTATTTAGTTAAATACGCAGTAGAAAAGTTAATTATAAAAGAAATTTAGGCACATTTTGCGTAGGCTATTCTCTGGTCGGCCTCTCCTCAGTAGGTTTTGTCCGAACATATTTTGTGTTGTTGACGTTATGCGTCAATGACAGCCTTTGAACCTTGTCGGCTTTCTGTTTTGATCCTAAGTTTTGTTATGTAATGAGCGTGATAAATGTGGGCAGTAAAGGTGGTTGAACTAAACATAACTATTGTTGCCATGAGTTGAGGGCAGCAAGTCATATGAACTTACCATTTCACGGTAATTTAATATTGGTATTTTAAAAAAAAACACGATAAAAAACGTGGACTTAGGAGCATTCTTTTAAATGCTACTAATCTTAAATTTAAAATAATTACAATCTACATACTTCATAATAAATATTTTTAGACGAATTATAAAAATTCATATGCGTATACAGCCTACACACATTACATTACATTTAATTTATCCTAAGTTAATTTACACTCTCTAAATATTTAATACATAAAAGTATTAACAAATATCATGCAAATATATATTTGTGACTTTTTTTCCTGTGACTTTTTTTCCTGTGACTTTTTTTCCTGTGACTTTTTTTCTGTTTTTTTTTTCTGTGTTTTTTTTTCCTGTGACTTTTTTTCCTACAATCCTTATATCAGTATACAGTCAGGTCTGTCTAGCCATCACTTAGCTGTTGTTCTCACAGTATCTCGCCAGGCTTAGATTAGGTATATGGTAGCTGTGAGCAGCAGACGCCAGCAGATCGGACTCGACGCGACAACAGCAACACTAAACGTTGCGGTGTCAGAAACCTGGCCATTGGCTGTCTAGTTGTGCGATGTGCCGCTTTGTCTGTCGGGATGGCAGATTAGATTGGAAGATGGCGGCTAGTGGATAAACACGTGCTGGGTGGATTCACACACGGTGGATTCACACACGGTGGATTCACACACGGTGGATTTACACACCGTGTATGGATTCACACAGTGTATCCGCACAAGCGAGAATTATTACTAAAGTGAAAGTATACCAGGTATTGAGATATGTTGAGTAAATGCACATGTATTTGGGCAGCCAATGAATGCTTGCCTCATTAGTTGCCGCACCAGATGTGACCTACCAGTTGAGTACACGTGAAAGGTGAAGGCGGGGAGTGAATTCATTCTTAGCGTATGACCTCACTTGAAAGAAGTGAGCTATTCCATGCACGCCGGCCCTCGCCCGGTGTTTGACAGTTGCACGAGCGGCAGAACACGAGGCACGGGGTGCATCGGGAACTCACACGGGGGTGGGGGGGGGGGGAGACACGAACAAAAACTCGTCAAACTCCATTGACGCTCGTGTTGTGGGCTCCAGGCGAACTCACTCATTTCAAACAGTTATCTAACGCCATTCGGCCGTACATCACCGGCTGCCGGCTGGCCGTACATCACCGGCTGCCGGCTGGCCGTACATCACCGGCTGCCGGCCAGCGTTTAAGTGGTGTTTGTTTATGGCTGCGAGATGTCTTCCATGACGCGGGGAGGTCTGGACGGCCGCGCTAATGGAGTTTACTGCCCCATTAGGCCGTCCAGCCGTCCAGCAACCCGTCGTGGGTTGGCGAGGGTTGGAACCTCCCACTTGGATGACGTGTGGTCCTCACCGGCTCGACTGAGGACTTCATCAACTCGCGGAAAAACAAACAATTGGTTTCCATAGCAACAGAAACATAAGTTTTACAACAGGCGAAGTAGAGCAACGGTGGTTAAGGCAAAAATATGCTAAGATATGTGGGGGTGACAAGATTAGTTGGCCACTATGTACAAATGTTTGGCCATTATGTACAAACGTTTGGCCACTGTGTACAAATGCTTGGCCACTGTGTACAAATGTTTGGCCACTATGTACAAATGTTTGGCCACTATGTACAAATGCTTGGCCACTGTGTACAAATGTTTGGCCATTATGTACAAATGTTTGGCCACTGTGTACAAATGTTTGGCCATTATGTACAAATGCTTGGCCACTGTGTACAAATGTTTGGCCACTATGTACAAATGCTTGGCCACTGTGTACAAATGTTTGGCCACTATGTACAAATGTTTGGCCACTGTGTACAAATACTTGGCCACTTTGACATCATCCGCTGGCTGCTGTTATCTAGTACAACTTGTGCCCCCTCCACCTCCCCTCACCCACGGGAACCAGAAGTTAGATAACAGGCTGAGCTAGGCTTCCCGCACCCCATGTTGTTTCTTTAGCCTCAAAACCAGGCAGACCCGGGGGGGGGGGGGAGGAGCGTTAAACCAGGCAGACCCCGGGGGGAGGAGCGTTAAACCAGGCAGACCCCGGGGGGAGGAGCGTTAAACAAAGATGGTGTAGAGAGTATGGGGTTGTTAAACCAGGCAGACCCCGGGGGGAGGAGCGTTAAACAAAGATGGTGTAGAGAGTATGGGGTTGTTAAACCAGGCAGACCCCGGGGGGAGGAGCGCTAAACAAAGATGGTGTAGAGAGTATGGGGTTGTTAAACCAGGCAGACCCCGGGGGGAGGAGCGTTAAACCAGGCAGACCCCGGGGGGAGGAGCGCTAAACAAAGATGGTGTAGAGAGTATGGGGTTGTTAAACCAGGCAGACCCCGGGGGGAGGAGCGTTAAACAAAGATGGTGTAGAGAGTATGGGGTTGCGTTTCCGACAGACAAGCCTGACCCTAATTAAATGAAGCATAAAGTTTCAATTGACATGTGTGCAGCCAATGTCTGTCTGTCTGTCTGTCGGTTTGCCTGTCTGTCTGTCTGTCTGTCTGTCTGTCTGTCTGTCTGTCTGTCTGTCTGTCTGTCTGTCTGTCTGTCGGTCTGTCTGTCTGTCGGTCTGTCTGTCGGTCTGTCGGTCTGTCTGTCGGTCTGTCTGTCGGTCTGTCGGTCTGTCTGTCGGTCTGTCTGTCTGTTTGTCTGTCTGTCTGTCAGTCTGTGCCCTCACATGTGTGAGTTCACAGACCACGTGATAGGGGCTGTTGTAACCTTCTGGCACGTGACACTTTAGGGGTGAGTAAAAAATTTATTTCGATACCGAGGCTATGATAACCCAGCGTTAACTGGCAACAAGGGAACTCTTGTGCCAGGTCCTCGTGACGTCATCAGGCTGGAACCGCTGGTCTCAAGGTCATTCAACGTCACACGCTGACTGCTCACTCTCTCTCACTAATCTACACACACACACACACCACACCACACCACACAAACAAGAGACAGAGGGGAATATGGACGCCCCGAGATTTACATTTGTTTAGAGTTTAAGGTAGGAGCTTAAATCACAAGCTTGCTAGCTCTAGCTCCTGACATTGAAAGGAGGTGATGTCACCATTAAGCTCCCGACAACCCACCCAGCACTGAGTGACAACCCGCTCCCTCTATGACAACCCAGGCTGAAGAAGATGAACCACGAGCGACTAACGACCCCGTAAGTCAGTCAGTGGGTCAGTCGTTCGGTCATTCAGTCGACTGATGTCGCTGACCCGCATCTCGGCGATGACGTAGGTACCAGTCTACAATCGGACAGTACCAGGGTAGATGTGAGAAGAACTGTGCAGTGGACAGCGATAGATTGATAGACGGGGGGAGGCTGGGGGAGGCGGGGAGAGACTCGGAGAGGGAGGGAGAGACGAAGAGAGGGAGGGAGAGTCAGAGAGAGGCTGGGAGAGACTGTCGGTTCCCCGCCACAGCGAGCCATCATTTCTCCGCCACCAGCCAGAGACCGCGGGAGAAAATGGCGGCCATGATGAGAACGTCTTTAAATATTTGTCCAGGTTTTTCTCGTCTCTGTTGACTGATCGAGATTTGATTCATCAGAAAATAGCCCGAATTTTGGTTGGCGGGGTGTAGGTGACCGGCACAGAAAAGATTTTCTCCGAGGGCTTTTCAATTTTCCTAGAGTAATCACGTGACGTGACAGAGATGTTGGCTCGTGCCACGTTTAATCGACGTGGCATCGACTTAAGACGATAGCCCCAATCAAAAGATCAAAACTCATTTTTAAGTCATCTAGCCCTCAGTAATGCAAAACATCAAAACTCGTTTTTTAAGTCATCTAGCCCTCAGTAATCCAAGACAAGCGACAGTTACAGCTAGAGGGCAACCACATGGGGCAACTACATGGGGCAACCACATGGGCAACCACATGGGGCAACTACATGGGGCAACTACATGGGGCAACAACATGGGGCAACTACATGGGGCAACAACATGGGGCAACTACATGGGGCAACATGGGCAACCACATGGGGCAACCACATGGGGCAACTACATGGGCAACCACATGGGGCAACTACATGGGGCAACAACATGGGGCAACTACATGGGGCAACATGGGCAACCACATGGGGCAACCACATGGGGCAACATGGGGCAACATGGACAACCACATGGGGCAACTACATGGGGCAACTACATGGGGCAACCACATGGGGCAACTACATGGGGCAATCACATGGGGCAATATGGGCAACCACATGGGGCAACATGGGCAACCACATGGGGCAACCACATGGGGCAACCACATGGGGCAACATGGGCAACCACATGGGGCAACCACATGGGGCAACTACATGGGCAACCACATGGGGCAACTACATGGGGCAACCACATGGGGCAACATGGGCAACCACATGGGGCAACATGGGGCAAC
Organism: Physella acuta; assembly: GCF_028476545.2. Taxonomy (NCBI): domain Eukaryota; kingdom Metazoa; phylum Mollusca; class Gastropoda; family Physidae; genus Physella; species Physella acuta. The sequence continues at coordinate 48,239 of NW_026733713.1, read as the reverse complement.
ATGGACAACCACATGGGGCAACCACATGGGGCAACATGGGCAACCACATGGGGCAACTACATGGGCAACCACATGGGGCAACTACATGGGGCAACCACATGGGGCAACTACATGGGGCAACCACATGGGGCAACTACATGGGGCAACCACATGGGGCAACATGGGCAACCACATGGGGCAACATGGGCAACCACATGGGGCAACATGGGGCAACATGGACAACCACATGGGGAAACCACATGGGGCAACTACATGGGGCAACCACATGGGGCAACCACATGGGGCAACTACATGGGGCAACCACATGGGGCAACTACATGGGGCAACAACATGGGGCAACATGGGCAACCACATGGGGCAACATGGGCAACCACATGGGGCAACATGGGGCAACATGGACAACCACATGGGGCAACCACATGGGGCAACATGGGCAACCACATGGGGCAACCACATGGGGCAACATGGGCAACCACATGGGGAAACCACATGGGGCAACATGGGCAACCACATGGGGCAACCACATGGGGCAACAACATGGGGCAACATGGGGCAACATGGACAACCACATGGGGCAACCACATGGGCAACCACATGGGGCAACCACATGGGGCAACATGGGCAACCACATGGGGCAACCACATGGGGCAACATGGGCAACCACATGGGGCAACATGGGCAACCACATGGGGCAACATGGGCAACCACATGGGGCAACATGGGGCAACATGGACAACCACATGGGGCAACCACATGGGGCAACATGGGCAACCACATGGGGCAACCACATGGGGCAACATGGGCAACCACATGGGGCAACCACATGGGGCAACCACATGGGGCAACCACATGGGGCAACATGGGCAACCACATGGGGCAACCACATGGGGCAACCACATGGGGCAAACACATGGGGCAACATGGGCAACCACATGGGGCAACCACATGGGGCAACATGGGCAACCACATGGGGCAACCACATGGGGCAACAACATGGGGCAACCACATGGGGCAACATGGGCAACCACATGGGGCAACATGGGGCAACATGGACAACCACATGGGGCAACCACATGGGGCAACATGGGGCAACATGGACAACCACATGGGGCAACCACATGGGGCAACATGGGCAACCACATGGGGCAACTACATGGGCAACCACATGGGGCAACTACATGGGGCAACCACATGGGGCAACTACATGGGGCAACCACATGGGGCAACTACATGGGGCAACCACATGGGGCAACATGGGCAACCACATGGGGCAACATGGGCAACCACATGGGGCAACATGGGGCAACATGGACAACCACATGGGGCAACCACATGGGGCAACTACATGGGGCAACCACATGGGGCAACCACATGGGGCAACTACATGGGGCAACCACATGGGGCAACTACATGGGGCAACCACATGGGGCAACATGGGGCAACATGGACAACCACATGGGGCAACCACATGGGGCAACATGGGCAAACACATGGGGCAACATGGGCAACCACATGGGGCAACCACATGGGGCAACATGGGCAACCACATGAGGAAACCACATGGGGAAACATGGGCAACCACATGGGGCAACCACATGGGGCAACCACATGGGGCAACAACATGGGGCAACATGGACAACCACATGGGGCAACCACATGGGCAACCACATGGGGCAACCACATGGGGAAACATGGGCAACCACATGGGGCAACCACATGGGGCAACATGGGCAACCACATGGGGCAACATGGGCAACCACATGGGGCAACATGGGCAACCACATGGGGCAACCACATGGGGCAACCACATGGGGCAACATGGGCAACCACATGGGGCAACATGGGCAACCACATGGGGCAACATGGGGCAACATGGACAACCACATGGGGCAACCACATGGGGCAACATGGGCAACCACATGGGGCAACCACATGGGGCAACATGGGCAACCACATGGGGCAACCACATGGGGCAACCACATGGGGCAACCACATGGGGCAACCACATGGGGCAACATGGGCAACCACATGGGGCAACCACATGGGGCAACCACATGGGGCAAACACATGGGGCAACATGGGCAACCACATGGGGCAAACACATGGGGCAACATGGGCAACCACATGGGGCAACAACATGGGGCAACAACATGGGGCAACATGGGGCAACATGGACAACCACATGGGGCAACCACATGGGGCAACATGGGCAACCACATGGGGCAACCACATGGGGCAACATGGGCAACCACATGGGGCAACCACATGGGGCAACATGGGCAACCACATGGGGCAACCACATGGGGCAACCACATGGGGCAACAACATGGGGCAACATGGGGCAACATGGACAACCACATGGGGCAACCACATGGGCAACCACATGGGGCAACCACATGGGGCAACATGGGCAACCACATGGGGCAACCACATGGGGCAACATGGGCAACCACATGGGGCAACATGGGCAACCACATGGGGCAACATGGGCAACCACATGGGGCAACCACATGGGGCAACATGGGCAACCACATGGGGCAACATGGGCAACCACATGGGGCAACATGGGCAACCACATGGGGCAACCACATGGGGCAACCACATGGGGCAACCACATGGGGCAACCACATGGGGCAACATGGGCAACCACATGGGGCAACCACATGGGGCAACAACATGGGGCAACCACATGGGGCAACATGGGCAACCACATGGGGCAACATGGGGCAACATGGGCAACCACATGGGGCAACCACATGGGGCAACATGGGCAACCACATGGGGCAACCACATGGGGCAACATGGGCAACCACATGGGGCAACCACATGGGGCAAACACATGGGGCAACAACATGGGGCAACATGGGGCAACATGGACAACCACATGGGGCAACCACATGGGCAACCACATGGGGCAACCACATGGGGCAACATGGGCAACCACATGGGGCAACCACATGGGGCAACATGGGCAACCACATGGGGCAACATGGGCAACCACATGGGGCAACATGGGCAACCACATGGGGCAACATGGGGCAACATGGACAACCACATGGGGAAACCACATGGGGCAACTACATGGGGCAACCACATGGGGCAACCACATGGGGCAACTACATGGGGCAACCACATGGGGCAACTACATGGGGCAACAACATGGGGCAACATGGGCAACCACATGGGGCAACATGGGCAACCACATGGGGCAACATGGGGCAACATGGACAACCACATGGGGCAACCACATGGGGCAACATGGGCAACCACATGGGGCAACCACATGGGGCAACATGGGCAACCACATGGGGAAACCACATGGGGCAACATGGGCAACCACATGGGGCAACCACATGGGGCAACAACATGGGGCAACATGGGGCAACATGGACAACCACATGGGGCTTCCACATGGGCAACCACATGGGGCAACCACATGGGGCAACATGGGCAACCACATGGGGCAACCACATGGGGCAACATGGGCAACCACATGGGGCAACATGGGCAACCACATGGGGCAACATGGGCAACCACATGGGGCAACATGGGGCAACATGGACAACCACATGGGGCAACCACATGGGGCAACATGGGCAACCACATGGGGCAACCACATGGGGCAACATGGGCAACCACATGGGGCAACCACATGGGGCAACCACATGGGGCAACCACATGGGGCAACATGGGCAACCACATGGGGCAACCACATGGGGCAACCACATGGGGCAAACACATGGGGCAACATGGGCAACCACATGGGGCAACCACATGGGGCAACATGGGCAACCACATGGGGCAACCACATGGGGCAACAACATGGGGCAACCACATGGGGCAACATGGGCAACCACATGGGGCAACATGGGGCAACATGGACAACCACATGGGGCAACCACATGGGGCAACATGGGGCAACATGGACAACCACATGGGGCAACCACATGGGGCAACATGGGCAACCACATGGGGCAACTACATGGGCAACCACATGGGGCAACTACATGGGGCAACCACATGGGGCAACTACATGGGGCAACCACATGGGGCAACTACATGGGGCAACCACATGGGGCAACATGGGCAACCACATGGGGCAACATGGGCAACCACATGGGGCAACATGGGGCAACATGGACAACCACATGGGGCAACCACATGGGGCAACTACATGGGGCAACCACATGGGGCAACCACATGGGGCAACTACATGGGGCAACCACATGGGGCAACTACATGGGGCAACCACATGGGGCAACATGGGGCAACATGGACAACCACATGGGGCAACCACATGGGGCAACATGGGCAAACACATGGGGCAACATGGGCAACCACATGGGGCAACCACATGGGGCAACATGGGCAACCACATGAGGAAACCACATGGGGAAACATGGGCAACCACATGGGGCAACCACATGGGGCAACCACATGGGGCAACAACATGGGGCAACATGGACAACCACATGGGGCAACCACATGGGCAACCACATGGGGCAACCACATGGGGAAACATGGGCAACCACATGGGGCAACCACATGGGGCAACATGGGCAACCACATGGGGCAACATGGGCAACCACATGGGGCAACATGGGCAACCACATGGGGCAACCACATGGGGCAACCACATGGGGCAACATGGGCAACCACATGGGGCAACATGGGCAACCACATGGGGCAACATGGGGCAACATGGACAACCACATGGGGCAACCACATGGGGCAACATGGGCAACCACATGGGGCAACCACATGGGGCAACATGGGCAACCACATGGGGCAACCACATGGGGCAACCACATGGGGCAACCACATGGGGCAACATGGGCAACCACATGGGGCAACCACATGGGGCAACCACATGGGGCAAACACATGGGGCAACATGGGCAACCACATGGGGCAAACACATGGGGCAACATGGGCAACCACATGGGGCAACAACATGGGGCAACAACATGGGGCAACATGGGGCAACATGGACAACCACATGGGGCAACCACATGGGGCAACATGGGCAACCACATGGGGCAACCACATGGGGCAACATGGGCAACCACATGGGGCAACCACATGGGGCAACATGGGCAACCACATGGGGCAACCACATGGGGCAACCACATGGGGCAACAACATGGGGCAACATGGGGCAACATGGACAACCACATGGGGCAACCACATGGGCAACCACATGGGGCAACCACATGGGGCAACATGGGCAACCACATGGGGCAACCACATGGGGCAACATGGGCAACCACATGGGGCAACATGGGCAACCACATGGGGCAACATGGGCAACCACATGGGGCAACCACATGGGGCAACATGGGCAACCACATGGGGCAACATGGGCAACCACATGGGGCAACATGGGCAACCACATGGGGCAACCACATGGGGCAACCACATGGGGCAACCACATGGGGCAACATGGGCAACCACATGGGGCAACCACATGGGGCAACAACATGGGGCAACCACATGGGGCAACATGGGCAACCACATGGGGCAACATGGGGCAACATGGGCAACCACATGGGGCAACCACATGGGGCAACATGGGCAACCACATGGGGCAACCACATGGGGCAACATGGGCAACCACATGGGGCAACCACATGGGGCAAACACATGGGGCAACAACATGGGGCAACATGGGGCAACATGGACAACCACATGGGGCAACCACATGGGCAACCACATGGGGCAACCACATGGGGCAACATGGGCAACCACATGGGGCAACCACATGGGGCAACATGGGCAACCACATGGGGCAACATGGGCAACCACATGGGGCAACATGGGCAACCACATGGGGCAACCACATGGGGCAACATGGGCAACCACATGGGGCAACATGGGCAACCACATGGGGCAACCACATGGGGCAACATGGGGCAACAACATGGGGCAACCACATGGGGCAACCACATGGGGCAACCACATGGGGCAACATGGGCAACCACATGGGGCAACCACATGGGGCAACATGGGCAACCACATGGGGCAACCACATGGGGCAACATGGGCAACCACATGGGGCAACCACATGGGGCAACCACATGGGGCAACCACATGGGGCAACATGGGCAACCACATGGGGCAACCACATGGGGCAACCACATGGGTCAAACACATGGGGCAACATGGGCAACCACATGGGGCAACCACATGGGGCAACATGGGCAACCACATGGGGCAACCACATGGGGCAACCACATGGGGCAACAACATGGGGCAACCACATGGGGCAACATGGGCAACCACATGGGGCAACCACATGGGGCAACCACATGGGGCAACAACATGGGGCAACAACATGGGGCAACCACATGGGGCAACATGGGCAACTACATGGGGCAACCACATGGGGCAACAACATGGGCAACCACATGGGGCAACATGGGCAACCACATGGGGCAACATGGGCAACCACATGGGGCAACAACATGGGGCAACATGGGCAACTACATGGGGCAACATGGGCAACCACATGGGGCAACCACATGGGCAACCACATGGGGCAACCACATGGGGCAACATGGGCAACCACATGGGGCAACCACATGGGGCAACATGGGCAACCACATGGGGCAACATGGGCAACCACATGGGGCAACCACATGGGCAACCACATGGGGCAACATGGGCAACCACATGGGGCAACCACATGGGGCAACAACATGGGGCAACCACATGGGGCAACATGGGCAACCACATGGGGCAACCACATGGGGCAACAACATGGGGCAACCACATGGGGCAACCACATGGGGCAACAACATGGGGCAACCACATGGGGCAACATGGGCAACTACATGGGGCAACCACATGGGGCAACAACATGGGCAACCACATGGGGCAACATGGGCAACTACATGGGGCAACCACATGGGGCAACAACATGGCAACCACATGGGGCAACATGGGCAACCACATGGGGCAACCACATGGGGCAACAACATGGGGCAACATGGGGCAACCACATGGGGCAACTACATGGGGCAACCACATGGGGCAACATGGGCAACCACATGGGGCAACATGGGCAACCACATGGGGCAACATGGGCAACCACATGGGGCAACATGGGCAACCACATGGGGCAACCACATGGGGCAACATGGGGCAACATGGGGCAACCACATGGGGCAACATGGGCAACTACATGGGGCAACATGGGCAACCACATGGGGCAACATGGGGCAACATGGACAACCACATGGGGCAACCACATGGGGCAACAAAATGGGGCAACCACATGGGGCAACATGGGCAACCACATGGGGCAACATGGGGCAACATGGACAACCACATGGGGCAACCACATGGGGCAACATGGGCAACCACATGGGGCAACATGGGCAACCACATGAGGAAACCACATGGGGCAACATGGGCAACCACATGGGGCAACCACATGGGGCAACCACATGGGGCAACAACATGGGGCAACATGGGGCAACATGGACAACCACATGGGGCAACATGGGCAACCACATGGGGCAACATGGGCAACCACATGGGGCAACCACATGGGGCAACAACATGGGGCAACATGGGGCAACATGGACAACCACATGGGGCAACCACATGGGCAACCACATGGGGCAAACACATGGGGCAACATGGGCAACCACATGGGGCAACATGGGGCAACATGGACAACCACATGGGGCAACCACATGGGGCAACATGGGCAACCACATGGGGCAACCACATGGGGCAACATGGGCAACCACATGGGGCAACCACATGGGGCAACCACATGGGGCAACCACATGGGGCAACATGGGCAACCACATGGGGCAACCACATGGGCAACCACATGGGGCAACCACATGGGGCAACCACATGGGGCAAACACATGGGGCAACATGGGCAACCACATGGGGCAACCACATGGGGCAACATGGGCAACCACATGGGGCAACCACATGGGGCAACAACATGGGGCAACCACATGGGGCAACATGGGCAACCACATGGGGCAACCACATGGGGCAACCACATGGGGCAACAACATGGGGCAACATGGGGCAACATGGACAACCACATGGGGCAACCACATGGGGCAACATGGGCAACCACATGGGGCAACCACATGGGGCAACATGGGCAACCACATGGGGCAACCACATGGGGCAACATGGGCAACCACATGGGGCAACCACATGGGGCAACCACATGGGGCAACAACATGGGGCAACATGGGGCAACATGGACAACCACATGGGGCAACCACATGGGCAACCACATGGGGCAACCACATGGGGCAACATGGGCAACCACATGGGGCAACATGGGCAACCACATGGGGCAACCACATGGGGCAACATGGGCAACCACATGGGGCAACATGGGCAACCACATGGGGCAACATGGGCAACCACATGGGGCAACCACATGGGGCAACCACATGGGGCAACCACATGGGGCAACATGGGCAACCACATGGGGCAACCACATGGGGCAACCACATGGGGCAACCACATGGGGCAAACACATGGGGCAACATGGGCAACCACATGGGGCAACCACATGGGGCAACATGGCCAACCACATGGGGCAACCACATGGGGCAACAACATGGGGCAACCACATGGGGCAACATGGGCAACCACATGGGGCAACATGGGGCAACATGGACAACCACATGGGGCAACCACATGGGGCAACATGGGCAACCACATGGGGCAACCACATGGGGCAACATGGGCAACCACATGGGGCAACCACATGGGGCAACATGGGCAACCACATGGGGCAACCACATGGGGCAAACACATGGGGCAACAACATGGGGCAACATGGGGCAACATGGACAACCACATGGGGCAACCACATGGGCAACCACATGGGGCAACCACATGGGGCAAAATGGGCAACCACATGGGGCAACCACATGGGGCAACATGGGCAACCACATGGGGCAACCACATGGGGCAACATGGGCAACCACATGGGGCAACATGGGCAACCACATGGGGCAACATGGGGCAACATGGACAACCACATGGGGCAACCACATGGGGCAACATGGGCAACCACATGGGGCAACCACATGGGGCAACATGGGCAACCACATGGGGCAACCACATGGGGCAACCACATGGGGCAACCACATGGGGCAACCACATGGGGCAACCACATGGGGCAACATGGGCAACCACATGGGGCAACCACATGGGGCAACCACATGGGGCAAACACATGGGGCAACATGGGCAACCACATGGGGCAACCACATGGGGCAACATGGGCAACCACATGGGCAACCACATGGGGCAACAACATGGGGCAACATGGGCAACTACATGGGGCAACATGGGCAACCACATGGGGCAACCACATGGGGCAACATGGGCAACCACATGGGGCAACCACATGGGGCAACCACATGGGGCAACAACATGGGGCAACATGGGGCAACATGGACAAAAACATGGGGCAACCACATGGGCAACCACATGGGGCAACCACATGGGGAAACATGGGCAACCACATGGGGCAACCACATGGGGCAACATGGGCAACCACATGGGGCAACATGGGCAACCACATGGGGCAACATGGGCAACCACATGGGGCAACCACATGGGGCAACATGGGCAACCACATGGGGCAACATGGGCAACCACATGGGGCAACATGGGGCAACATGGACAACCACATGGGGCAACCACATGGGGCAACATGGGCAACCACATGGGGCAACATGGACAACCACATGGGGCAACCACATGGGGCAACATGGGCAACCACATGGGGCAACCACATGGGGCAACATGGGCAACCACATGGGGCAACCACATGGGGCAACCACATGGGGCAACCACATGGGGCAACCACATGGGGCAACATGGGCAACCACATGGGGCAACATGGGCAACCACATGGGGCAACCACATGGGGCAACATGGGCAACCACATGGGGCAACATGGGCAACCACATGGGGCAACATGGGCAACCACATGGGGCAACCACATGGGGCAACATGGGGCAACATGGACAACCACATGGGGCAACCACATGGGGCAACATGGGCAACCACATGGGGCAACCACATGGGGCAACATGGGCAACCACATGGGGCAACCACAAAAGGGGCAACCACATGGGGCAACCACATGGGGCAACATGGGCAACCACATGGGGCAACCACATGGGGCAACCACATGGGTCAAACACATGGGGCAACATGGGCAACCACATGGGGCAACCACATGGGGCAACCACATGGGGCAACATGGGCAACCACATGGGGCAACCACATGGGGCAACCACATGGGGCAACAACATGGGGCAACATGGGGCAACATGGACAACCACATGGGGCAACCACATGGGCAACCACATGGGGCAACCACATGGGGCAACATGGGCAACCACATGGGGCAACCACATGGGGCAACATGGGCAACCACATGGGGCAACATGGGCAACCACATGGGGCAACATGGGCAACCACATGGGGCAACCACATGGGGCAACATGGGCAACCACATGGGGCAACATGGGCAACCACATGGGGCAACATGGGCAACCACATGGGGCAACCACATGGGGCAAACACATGGGGCAACCACATGGGGCAACATGGGCAACCACATGGGGCAACCACATGGGGCAACCACATGGGGCAAACACATGGGGCAACATGGGCAACCACATGGGGCAACCACATGGGGCAACATGGGCAACCACATGGGGCAACCACATGGGGCAACAACATGGGGCAACCACATGGGGCAACATGGGCAACCACATGGGGCAACCACATGGGGCAACCACATGGGGCAACAACATGGGGCAACAACATGGGGCAACCACATGGGGCAACATGGGCAACTACATGGGGCAACCACATGGGGCAACAACATGGGCAACCACATGGGGCAACATGGGCAACCACATGGGGCAACATGGGCAACCACATGGGGCAACATGGGCAACCACATGGGGCAACAACATGGGGCAACATGGGCAACTACATGGGGCAACATGGGCAACCACATGGGGCAACCACATGGGCAACCACATGGGGCAACCACATGGGGCAACATGGGCAACCACATGGGGCAACCACATGGGGCAACATGGGCAACCACATGGGGCAACATGGGCAACCACATGGGGCAACCACATGGGCAACCACATGGGGCAACATGGGCAACCACATGGGGCAACCACATGGGGCAACAACATGGGGCAACCACATGGGGCAACATGGGCAACCATATGGGGCAACCACATGGGGCAACAACATGGGGCAACCACATGGGGCAACATGGGCAACTACATGGGGCAACCACATGGGGCAACAACATGGGCAACCACATGGGGCAACATGGGCAACCACATGGGGCATCCACATGGGGCAACAACATGGGGCAACATGGGGCAACATGGACAACCACATGGGGCAACCACATGGGCAACCACATGGGGCAACCACATGGGGCAACATGGGCAACCACATGGGGCAACATGGGCAACCACATGGGGCAACATGGGCAACCACATGGGGCAACATGGGCAACCACATGGGGCAACCACATGGGGCAACATGGGGCAACATGGGGCAACTACATGGGGCAACATGGGCAACTACATGGGGCAACATGGGCAACCACATGGGGCAACATGGGGCAACATGGACAACCACATGGGGCAACCACATGGGGCAACAACATGGGGCAACCACATGGGGCAACATGGGCAACCACATGGGGCAACATGGGGCAACATGGACAACCACATGGTTCAACCACATGGGGCAACATGGGCAACCACATGGGGCAACCACATGGGGCAACATGGGCAACCACATGAGGAAACCACATGGGGCAACATGGGCAACCACATGGGGCAACCACATGGGGCAACAACATGGGGCAACAACATGGGGCAACATGGGGCAACATGGACAAAAACATGGGGCAACCACATGGGCAACCACATGGGGCAACCACATGGGGAAACATGGGCAACCACATGGGGCAACCACATGGGGCAACATGGGCAACCACATGGGGCAACATGGGCAACCACATGGGGCAACATGGGCAACCACATGGGGCAACATGGGCAACCACATGGGGCAACCACATGGGGCAACATGGGCAACCACATGGGGCAACATGGGCAACCACATGGGGCAACATGGGGCAACATGGACAACCACATGGGGCAACCACATGGGGCAACATGGGCAACCACATGGGGCAACCACATGGGGCAACATGGGCAACCACATGGGGCAACCACATGGGGCAACCACATGGGGCAACCACATGGGGCAACCACATGGGGCAACATGGGCAACCACATGGGGCAACCACATGGGGCAACCACATGGGGCAAACACATGGGGCAACATGGGCAACCACATGGGGCAACCACATGGGGCAACATGGGCAACCACATGGGGCAACCACATGGGGCAACAACATGGGGCAACCACATGGGGCAACATGGGCAACCACATGGGGCAACCACATGGGGCAACCACATGGGGCAACAACATGGGGCAACATGGGGCAACATGGACAACCACATGGGGCAACCACATGGGGCAACATGGGCAACCACATGGGGCAACCACATGGGGCAACATGGGCAACCACATGGGGCAACCACATGGGGCAACATGGGCAACCACATGGGGCAACCACATGGGGCAACCACATGGGGCAACAACATGGGGCAACATGGGGCAACATGGACAACCACATGGGGCAACCACATGGGCAACCACATGGGGCAACCACATGGGGCAACATGGGCAACCACATGAAGCAACCACATGGGGCAACATGGGCAACCACATGGGGCAACATGGGCAACCACATGGGGCAACATGGGCAACCACATGGGGCAACCACATGGGGCAACATGGGCAACCACATGGGGCAACATGGGCAACCACATGGGGCAACATGGGCAACCACATGGGGCAACAACATGGGTCAACCACATGGGGCAACATGGGCAACTACATGGGGCAACCACATGGGGCAACAACATGGGCAACCACATGGGGCAACATGGGCAACCACATGGGGCAACCACATGGGGCAACAACATGGGGCAACATGGGGCAACATGGACAACCACATGGGGCAACCACATGGGCAACCACATGGGGCAACCACATGGGGCAACATGGGCAACCACATGGGGCAACATGGGCAACCACATGGGGCAACATGGGCAACCACATGGGGCAACCACATGGGGCAACATGGGGCAACATGGGGCAACCACATGGGGCAACATGGGCAACTACATGGGGCAACATGGGCAACCACATGGGGCAACATGGGCAACCACATGGGGCAACCACATGGGGCAACCACATGGGGCAACAACATGGGGCAACATGGACAACCACATGGGGCAACCACATGGGCAACCACATGGGGCAACCACATGGGGCAACATGGGCAACCACATGGGCCAACCACATGGGGCAACATGGGCAACCACATGGGGCAACATGGGCAACTACATGGGGCAACCACATGGGGCAACATGGGCAACCACATGGGGCAACATGGGCAACCACATGGGGCAACATGGGCAACCACATGGGGCAACATGGGCAACCACATGGGGCAACATGGGCAACCACATGGGGCAACCACATGGGGCAACATGGGGCAACATGGGGCAACCACATGGGGCAACATGGGCAACTACATGGGGCAACATGGGCAACCACATGGGGCAACATGGGCAACCACATGGGGCAACCACATGGGGCAACCACATGGGGCAACAACATGGGGCAACATGGACAACCACATGGGGCAACCACATGGGCAACCACATGGGGCAACCACATGGGGCAACATGGGCAACCACATGGGCCAACCACATGGGGCAACATGGGCAACCACATGGGGCAACATGGGCAACTACATGGGGCAACCACATGGGGCAACATGGGCAACCACATGGGGCAACATGGGCAACCACATGGGGCAACATGGGCAACCACATGGGGCAACCACATGGGGCAACATGGGCAACCACATGGGGCAACATGGGCAACCACATGGGGCAACCACATGGGCAACCACATGGGGCAACATGGGGCAACATGGGCAACCACATGGGGCAACATGGGCAACCACATGGGGCAACCACATTGGGCAACCACATGGGGCAACATGGGGCAACATGGGCAACCACATGGGGCAACATGGGGCAACATAGGCAACCACATGGGGCAACATGGGCAACCACATGGGGCAACAACATGGGGCAACCACATGGGGCAACATGGGCAACCACATGGGGCAACCACATGGGGCAACAACATGGGGCAACCACATGGGGCAACATGGGCAACCACATGGGGCAACCACATGGGGCAACAACATGGGGCAACATGGGCAACCACATGGGGCAACCACATGGGGCAACAACATGGGGCAACCACATGGGGCAACATGGGGCAACATGGGCAACCACATGGGGCAACTACATGGGGCAACCACATGGGGCAACCACATGGGGCAACAATATGGGGCAAATCCGCGCCCCAACAACTAAGATACAAGAAATATAGCGCCAACATCCATTACATGTAATACTAGTTCTGGGAAACGTGTCATACATCTAAAAATACACGATTGGTAACATGTTAAAGAAACATTCGTATAAAGTTGAGTCAGTTTGACTTGTAGGATGCGACCACAACAACGCTCGACGGGTACCACATGGGCCAACCACATGGGGCAACATGGGCAACTACATGGGGCAACCACATGGGGCAACATGGGCAACCACATGGGGCAACATGGGCAACCACATGGGGCAACATGGGCAACCACATGGGGCAACATGGGCAACCACATGGGGCAACATGGGCAACCACATGGGGCAACCACATGGGGCAACATGGGGCAACATGGGGCAACCACATGGGGCAACATGGGCAACTACATGGGGCAACATGGGCAACCACATGGGGCAACATGGGCAACCACATGGGGCAACCACATGGGGCAACCACATGGGGCAACAACATGGGGCAACATGGACAACCACATGGGGCAACCACATGGGCAACCACATGGGGCAACCACATGGGGCAACATGGGCAACCACATGGGCCAACCACATGGGGCAACATGGGCAACCACATGGGGCAACATGGGCAACTACATGGGGCAACCACATGGGGCAACATGGGCAACCACATGGGGCAACATGGGCAACCACATGGGGCAACATGGGCAACCACATGGGGCAACCACATGGGGCAACATGGGCAACCACATGGGGCAACAACATGGGGCAACCACATGGGGCAACATGGGCAACCACATGGGGCAACATGGGCAACCACATGGGGCAACCACATGGGCAACCACATGGGGCAACATGGGGCAACATGGGCAACCACATGGGGCAACATGGGCAACCACATGGGGCAACCACATTGGGCAACCACATGGGGCAACATGGGGCAACATGGGCAACCACATGGGGCAACATGGGGCAACATAGGCAACCACATGGGGCAACATGGGCAACCACATGGGGCAACAACATGGGGCAACCACATGGGGCAACATGGGCAACCACATGGGGCAACCACATGGGGCAACAACATGGGGCAACCACATGGGGCAACATGGGCAACCACATGGGGCAACCACATGGGGCAACAACATGGGGCAACATGGGCAACCACATGGGGCAACCACATGGGGCAACAACATGGGGCAACCACATGGGGCAACATGGGGCAACATGGGCAACCACATGGGGCAACTACATGGGGCAACCACATGGGGCAACCACATGGGGCAACAATATGGGGCAAATCCGCGCCCCAACAACTAAGATACAAGAAATATAGCGCCAACATCCATTACATGTAATACTAGTTCTGGGAAACGTGTCATACATCTAAAAATACACGATTGGTAACGTGTTAAAGAAACATTCGTATAAAGTTGAGTCAGTTTGACTTGTAGGATGCGACCACAACAACGCTCGACGGGTACGCTTGTCCATAATAAAAATGAAATTTGTTTTTAAATGAAAGACAGATTTTTGTGTCACTGTTACCTTGAAATCACCAATGGGGTACAACCTGTATAGGTGGTGGTGACACCAGTTGATGGTGGTACCACCAGTTGGTGACACCAGTTGGTGGTGGTGACACCAGTTGGTGGTGGTGACACCAGTTGGTGGTGGTGACACCAGTTGGTGATGGTGACACCAGTTGGTGGTGACACCAGTTGGTGGTGGTGACACCAGTTGGTGGTGGTGACACCAGTTGGTGGTGGTGACACCAGTTGGTGGTGGTGACACCAGTTGGTGGTGACACCAGTTGGTGGTGGTGACACCAGTTGGTGGTGGTGACACCAGTTGGTGGTGGTGACACCAGTTGGTGGTGGTGACACGGAATGTTGTCCCATGAATCACCTCATCCATCGACCTGCCTGTGACCAGGATGAACCAAATGTCAAGTGACCGAATATGCACAGAGGATTACGGGAGTTTAGCCCCTTGTTCGCGGCTTGACCTCCAGGCTTGACCTCCTGGCTTGACCTCTGAATGGCGCAGAAACCTGGAGAATACCCGAGAGAGCCTTTATGTGCGGCCCGTGTGAGCATGCGCGACCTCAGTGAGCATGCGCAGAGCGAGAAACTGGAGCGACAACATCCTGAGAAATTGTCGTGTCATAAAATACATCGTTCAAGTCATCAGATGGTAGGATGGAAGACTCCAGCTAGTGGGATGGTAGGATTGAAGACTCCAGCTAGCGAGATGGTAGGATGGAAGACTCCAGCTAGTGGGATGGTAGGATGGAAGACTCCAGCTAGCGGGATGGTAGGATGGAAGACTCCAGCTAGTGGGATGGTAGGATGGAAGACTCCAGCTAGTGGGATGGTAGGATGGAAGACTCCAGCTAGTGGGATGGTAGGATGGAAGACTCCAGCTAGTGGGATGGTAGGATGGAAGACTCCAGCTAGTGGGATGGTAGGATGGAAGACTCCAGCTAGTGGGATGGTAGGATGGAAGACTCCAGCTAGTGGGATGGTAGGATGGAAGACTCCAGCTAGCGGGATGGTAGAATGGAAGACTCCAGCTAGCGGGATGGTAGGATGGAAGACTCCAGCTAGCGGGATGGTAGGATGGAAGACTCCAGCTAGTGGGATGGTAGGATGGAAGACTCTAGCTAGTGGGAAGGTAGGATGGTAGGATTGGGTTGTCCCTCAAGTTGGCTTTATAAAATCTTTGAAGACTTTCATTAACCTAGCTAAAGACTGACATGACTATAACAACTTGACTGACATGACTAACTTGACTGACATGACTATAACAACTTGACTGACATGACTATGACAACTTGACTGACATAACTATAACAACTTGACTGACATGACTAACTTGACTGACATGACTATAACAACTTGACTGACATGACTATAACAACTTGACTGACATGACTAACTTGACTGACATGACTATAACAACTTGACTGACATGACTATAACAACTTGACTGACATGACTATAACAAGTTGACTGACATGACTATAACAACTTGACTGACATGACTATAACAACTTGACTGACATGACTAACTTGACTGACATGACTAACTTGACTGACATGACTATAACAACTTGACTGACATGACTATAACAACTTGACTGACATGACTATAACAACTTGACTGACATGACTAACTTGACTGACATGACTATAACAACTTGACTGACAAGACTATAACAAATTGACTGACATGACTATAACAACTTGACTGACATGACTATAACAACTTGACTGACATGACTATAACAACTTGACTGACATGACTATAACAACTTGACTGACATGACTTAAGACTATAACAACTTGACTGACATGACTATAACAACTTGACTGACGATTGACTGAAACGGACATGACTGATGGCATATGTTGCAACAAAAATGACATTTGAAAATAAACAGTCACAGTAACAACATTGGGGGTCTAAAGCATTTGGCATCTCTATAAATAGAACCACGCCCCCCCCCCTCCTAAATCCACCGCTATGTTGTACAAGCAGATGTGTACGGTCATATCCAGCCAACCAGACCTTGCCAGTGTCGTGACGAGCCGACTGTACCACGTGACTGTACCACGTGATGCCCGACCATAGCACGTGTGACAGAAATAATGAACATCTTCCAGGATTTGAAAAGTCGCGAGCGAGAATGAGCTGGAATCCGAGCTGAGGCGGAAACGAGTTGATCCTTTTAGTGGCTGGAGGCCAGGCTTCTCACATTCTTCATTTCAGGCGCGTCGTGACGGGTGGGGGGGGGGGGGGGGGCAGGGGAGGGAGGGGAGGGTACGATGGGAGGGAGGGCAGCAAGACGGAGGAAGCGACCGTGGGGAAAAGAGGTCAGGAAAAAGGAGGAGAAAATAATTCCTGGAGTAGGGGGTTGCAGGGAGGGGGTTGGGGATTGTAGGGAGGGGGTAGGGGCTGCCAAATTTGAACAATGGTTGCAGTTCTATGAGAGAGGGGGGACAATTTAAATATTCATAAGCTGAAATGACTGGTTCATTAAGTGACCTCATTAAGTGACCTCACACTAATTAGGTCCTGTGTTTGACAGGTTGGACGAGGGGACCCCGTGTCCGTTGGCCTGCAGATGACGTCGCTGCATTCGTTTAAACAAACCTGCTCCGTGTGATTTAATTAGTGGTAACTACATTACAACTGGGGGGGGGGGTGGTCTGTACAACTGGGGGGTCTGTACAACTGGGGGGGGGGGGGTCTGTACAACTGGAGGGGGTCGGGGGGGGTTGTACAACTGGAGGGGGTGGGGGTTCTTTACAACGATGCTAGCGGGAAAATTCACAGGAAAAAAATGTATTTGTATGAAATTTTATACTTTTATGTATTAAATATTCAGAAACTGCAAATCAACTTACGATTCAAATGTAATGTAAAGTATGAAGTATGTAGGTTTTAATTCCGCTATACATATATTTAATAGAATTAATTAGGACGTTCCAAACTTTTCGGTTTTCATCGTGTTTTTAAAATACTAACATTAAATTAGCGTGAAATGGCATACAGACAAAAAAAAACTATATGGGGCACCCGCTGATCTGGAGACCACAGTCCAGTTCATCCACGAAGTTGGCTTGTTGTTTAAATCCTCCACCATAAACTAAATTAAGAACGCAGAAGAAGAAGAAGAAAGGCATACAAAGTTAATGTGACTTGCTATCGTGAACTCATCCCAATAACAGTTCAACCACCTGGACTGCCCACATTTATCACACACATTACATAACAAAACTTCGGATCAAAACGGACATCCGACACGGTACAAAGGCTGTCATTGACGCGAAACGTCAACAACACGAATACGGACCGACAAGGAGAACCAGACCAAGGAATAATAGGCAAAAAACGTATGCTATACACAATGATACACTTTTATTTGTTTTATCATACCAGGTCCTATGTAAGGGGCTTACATAATTACATAACCGTCACACCAGGTCATATGTAAGGGGCTTACACAATTACATAACCGTCAGACCAGGTTCTGTGTAAGAGAGACCACACGCATGGCGGCCGTGTGAGTTTAAAGGGACAAAACTCTGGAGATGAAGAGATGGGTCGGGGCGCTAGATCGGTCCATTGATCAATAATTCGAAGCCCGACAAGGGGAATATGATCAAATTTTCATAAGGTTTCCTGGAGCATTGCAAGGGGATTTAACTCGCTGATGGCTGCCGTTCTCACGCTCAGGAACAGTAACTCCTTTTTTTTAAAAACTAGTTAACAGAAGTATGTTGTCATCTGCTACACTTGTACTCGCCTCCCCCCCCCCACACACACAAATGTGCGTGTAATGTCCCCATCGTGTGTGTATGTTATGTGAGTGATGTGTGTGTGTGTGTTGTGTGAGTTATGTCTGTGATGTGTGAGTATTGTGTGTATTGTGTAAGCATTGTGTTTACTGTGTGTATTGTGTAAGCCAGTATCTAACCCAGGTGTACAGTTGGTACAGCCCCATATCTAAACAATGATCCTATATTGCTACAGTCCCATCTATTCCTGTCTAGTGTTACCATGGTTACAGCGTATCACCTAACACTTCCAACAAATATCTTCCATTGTCAGCGAGGGCTAATCTAGATCGGGGCAGAGAAAATGTAATTCGCCATCAAAGACGAGTTGCACGCAATAGGCGTGCCTCCTATCGGGGGTGCGTGCCTCCTATCGGGGGGGGGGTGCGTGCCTCCTATCGGGAGGTGCCATCTCCTTATCTTTAATTACCGGCTGTGTACGGCCCGAGACCCCCGGGACCTCCCCGACAAGGATGTGATCTCTTGTGTGTGGTGGTGATGGCAATAGGATGTGATCTCTCGTGTGTGGTGGTGATGGCAATCAGCACGTCCTAATCCAGGCTCCAGTTCCAAGGGCATCTTCATGTACGGGGCAGATAGGGGCATCTTCATGTACGGGGCATCTTTATGTACGGGGCAGATAGGGGCATCTTCATGTACGGGACAGATAGGGGCATCTTCTTAGCCCACACTTTCTTAGACCACCATTTCACATTTTCACCCACCAGAACAGTTTAGGGGAGTGGGGGTTATCTGTGGATGTTTGAAGTTGGGGGGGGGGGGGCGTGGGAAATTTTATGTTATTAGGGAGGGGTGAGAATGGCATCTTTTATAGCATTCATTAAAAACTAATTGCAGGTGCCACGACAGGACCAATTTGCAGCTCCAGGTGAAGGCAGGGGGCGGCCAGGTGAGAACTCCCACGTGACCGTGCTCTCCATCAGTCCGACCTCTGACCCCCAATGTTTCTCTTACAACTTCCGGTCGTCCAGGGACAAATAATGAGCCGAGCGGACGCCAGAGAAAGCTTTATCGATCATGTCTACCGTCCCCGGCCCCCACATCAGTCTAAAAGGTTTGTGCATGAACGCAAGCCGGCTACATCGGCATTTTCCGGTCTTCCGGCTTAGAACACTCCGGTACAAAATGGTGTTCCACATTTGAACACACCACTGTACAAAATGGTGTTCCACATGTGAACACATCACTGTACAAAATGGTGTTCCACATTTGAACACACCACTGTACAAAATGGTGTTCCACATTTGAACACACCACTGTACAAAATGGTGTTCCACATGTGAACACATCACTGTACAAAATGGTGTTCCACATTTGAACACACCACTGTACAAAATGGTGTTCCACATTAGAACACACCACTGTACAAAATGGTGTTCCACATTTGAACACACAACTGTACAAAATGGTGTTCCACATGTGAACACACCACTGTACAAAATGGTGTTCCACATTTGAACACACCACTATACGATAAGGTGTCACACAGTACCGGCTAGCACATTGTCTCTTGGTCCTCGGGTTACATTGTCTCGCTCGTGTAGCTGTGTCAAGTTTTGTTTGTGTGGCTGTGTCAAGTTTTGTTTGTGTGGCTGTGTCAAGTCTTGCTCGTGTGGCTGTGTCAAGTTTTGTTCGTGTGGCTGTGTCAAGTCTTGCTCGTGTAGCTGTGTCAAGTTTTGTTTGTGTGGCTGTGTCAAGTCTTGCTCGTGTAGCTGTGTCAAGTCTTGTTTGTGTGGATGTGTCAAGTTTTGCTCGTGTGGCTGTGTCAAGTTTTGTTTGTGTGGCTGTGTCAAGTTTTGTTTGTGTGGCTGTGTCAAGTTTTGTTTGTGTGGCTGTGTCAAGTTTTGTTTGTGTGGCTGTGTCAAGTTTTGTTTGTGTGGCTGTGTCAAGTTTTGTTTGTGTGGCTGTGTCAAGTCTTGTTTGTGTGGATGTGTCAAGTTTTGTTCGTGTGGCTGTGTCAAGTCTTGTTTGTGTGGATGTGTCAAGTCTTGCTCGTGTGGCTGTTAGGGTCAAGGCTTGCTCAGGGCCAGGGACCTTAAGGTACCAATCACTTTGAGATGTGTGAGAGAAAGACCTAAGACCTACCGTCCTACCTTAGGGTACCAATGAGATGTGTGAAAGACCTAAGACCTAGCGTCCTACCAATGAGATGTGTGAGTGAAAGACCTAAGACCTACCGTCCTACCAATGAGATGTGTGAAAGACCTAAGACCTAACGTCCCACCTTAGGGTACCAATGAGATGTGTGAGTGAAAGACCTTAGACCTACTGTCCCACCAATAAGATGTGTGAGTGAAAGACCTAAGACCTACCGTCCTACCAATGAGATGTGTGAGAGAAAGACCTAAGACCTACCGTCCCACCTTAGGGTACCAATCAGATGTGTGAAAGACCTAAGACCTACCGTCCCACCTTAGGGTACCAATGAGATGTCTGAGTGAAAGACCTAAGACCTACTGTCCCACCAATAAGATGTGTGAGTGAAAGACCTAAGACCTACCAATGAGATGTGTGAGTGAAAGACCTAAGACCTACCGCCCTACCAATGAGATGTGTAAAAGACCTAAGACCTACCGTCCTACCAATGAGATGTGTGAGAGAAAGACCTAAGACCTACCGTCCCACCTTAGGGTACCAATCAGATGTGTGAAAGACCTAAGACCTACCGTCCCACCAATGAGATGTGTGAAAGACCTAAGACCTTCCGTCCTACCAATGAGATGTGTGAAAGACCTAAGACCTTCCGCCCTACCAATGAGATGTGTAAGACCTAAGACCTACCGTCCCACCAATGAGATGTGTGAGAGAAAGACCTAAGACCTACCGTCCCACCAATGAGATGTGTGAGTGAAAGACCTAAGACCTACCGTCCTACCAATGAGATGTGTGAGAGAAAGACCTAAGACCTACCGTCCCACCTTAGGGTACCAATCAGATGTGTGAAAGACCTAAGACCTACCGTCCCACCAATGAGATGTGTGAAAGACCTAAGACCTTCCGCCCTACCAATGAGATGTGTGAAAGACCTAAGACCTTCCGCCCTACCAATGAGATGTGTAAGACCTAAGACCTACCGTCCCACCAATGAGATGTGTGAGAGAAAGACCTAAGACCTACCGTCCCACCAATGAGATGTGTGAGTGAAAGACCTAAGACCTACCGTCCTACCAATGAGATGTGTGAGAGAAAGACCTAAGACCTACCGTCCCACCTTAGGGTACCAATCAGATGTGTGAAAGACCTAAGACCTACCGTCCCACCAATGAGATGTGTGAAAGACCTAAGACCTACCGCCCTACCAATGAGATGTGTAAAAGA
>NW_026733713.1:0-20000 GCF_028476545.2 Physella acuta | reverse complement strand
GGTCAATGTGGTCAATGTGGTCAATGTGGTCAATGTGGTCAGTGTGGTCAATGTGGTTAGTGTGGTCAGTGTGGTCAATGTGGTCAATGTGGTCAATGTGGTTAGTGTGGTCAGTGTGGTTAGTGTGGTCAATGTGGTCAGTGTGGTCAATGTGGTCAATGTGATCAATGTGGTCAATGTGGTCAATGTTGTCAGTGTGGTCAATGTGGTCAATGTGGTTAGTGTTGTCAGTGTGGTCAATGTGGTTAGTGTGGTCAGTGTGGTCAGTGTGGTCAGTGTGGTCGGTGTGGTCAATGTGGTCAATGTGGTTAGTGTGGTCAGTGTGGTCAATGTGGTCAATGAAGGGGGTCTACATTAGTCTGTCTAGCCTGTCTACATTCGTCTGTCTACATTCATCTGTCTACATCAGCCTGTCTACATTCGTCTGTCTACATCAGCCTGTCTACATTCGTCTGTCTACATCAGCCTGTCTACATTCGTCTGTCTACATCAGCCTGTCTACATTCGTCTGTCTACATCAGCCTGTCTACATTCGTCTGTCTACATCAGCCTGTCTACATTAGTCTGTCTACATTCGTCTGTCTACATTCGTCTGTCTACATTCGTCTGTCTACATTCGTCTGTCTACATTCGTCTGTCTACATTCGTCTGTCTACATTCGTCTGTCTACATTCGTCTGTCTACATTCGTCTGTCTACATTCGTCTGTCTACATTCGGCTGTCTACATTCGTCTGTCTACATTCGGCTGTCTACATTCGTCTGTCTACCTCAGCCTGTCTACATCAGTCTGTCTGTCTACATTCGTCTGTCTACATTAGTCTGTCTACATTAGTCTGTCTACATTAGTCTGTCTACATTCGTCTGTCTACATTCATCTGTCTACATTCGTCTGTCTACATTCGTCTGTCTACAGGCCAACAAACATTTATCTGCCATTGTCCAGTAAGAAGGCATCAAGGGAGACAAAAGCTTTTAGCCGAGCTTGTGATTTCTCATCCACTCAT
The DNA here is from genome assembly GCF_028476545.2 of Physella acuta. Classification (NCBI taxonomy): domain Eukaryota; kingdom Metazoa; phylum Mollusca; class Gastropoda; family Physidae; genus Physella; species Physella acuta. The sequence goes on along the minus strand of NW_026733713.1, from coordinate 18,995 downwards.
TAGGGGAGATCACTGATGGCGCTGACCTACATTAGGGTTTGTCTCCCCTGCTGGTTTTAATTCATTAGACAAAGTCACAGCGTCAAGCTTTTAATGGACGGCGTTGGATATCGGCCGGAGAGGTCATCTACAGTGTGTTATAGAGGTCATCTACAGTGTGTTAGAGAGGTCATCTACAGTGTGTTAGAGAGGTCATCTACAGTGTGTTATAGAGGTCATCTACAGTGTGTTAGAGAGGTCATCTACAGTGTGTTAGAGAGGTCATCTACAGTGTGTTAGAGAGGTCATCTACAGTGTGTTAGAGAGGTCATCTACAGTGTGTTAGGTCATCTACAGTGTGTTAGAGAGGTCATCTACAGTGTGTTATAGAGGTCATCTACAGTGTGTTAGATAGGTCATCTACAGTGTGTTAGAGAGGTCATCTACAGTGTGTTATAGAGGTCATCTACAGTGTGTTAGAGAGGTCATCTACAGTGTGTTAGATAGGTCATCTACAGTGTGTTAGAGAGGTCATCTACAGTGTGTTAGATAGGTCATCTACAGTGTGTTAGGTCATCTAAAGTGTGTTATAGAGGTCATCTACAGTGTGTTATAGAGGTCATCTACAGTGTGTTAGAGAGGTCATCTACAGTGTGTTAGATAGGACATCTACAGTGTGTTAGAGAGGTCATCTACAGTGTGTTAGAGAGGTCATCTACAGTGTGTTAGATAGGTCATCTACAGTGTGTTAAAGTGGTCATCTACAGTGTGTTAGAGAGGTCATTTAAAGTGTGTTATAGAGGTCATCTACAGTGTGTTAGGTCATCTACAGTGTGTTAGAGAGGTCATCTACAGTGTGTTAGATAGGTCATCTACAGTGTGTTAGAGAGGTCATCTACAGTGTGTTAGAGAGGTCATCTACAGTGTGTTAGATAGGTCATCTACAGTGTGTTAGAGAGGTCATCTACAGTGTGTTAGAGAGGTCATCTACAGTGTGTTAGATAGGTCATCTACAGTGTGTTAAAGTGGTCATCTACAGTGTGTTAGAGAGGTCATTTAAAGTGTGTTATAGAGGTCATCTACAGTGTGTTAGGTCATCTACAGTTTGTTAGAGAGGTCATCTACAGTGTGTTAGAGAGGTCATCTACAGTGTGTTAGAGAGGTCATCTACAGTGTGTTAGAGAGGTCATCTACAGTGTGTTAGATAGGTCATCTAAAGTGTGTTATAGAGGTCATCTACAGTGTGTTAGGTCATCTACAGTGTGTTATAGAGGTCATCTACAGTGTGTTATAGAGGTCATCTACAGTGTGTTATAGAGGTCATCTACAGTGTGTTAGAGAGGTCATCTACAGTGTGTTAGAGAGGTCATCTACAGTGTGTTAGAGAGGTCATCTACAGTGTGTTAGAGAGGTCATCTACAGTGTGTTAGATAGGTCATCTATAGTGTGTTAGGTCATCTACAGTGTGTTAGAGAGGTCATCTACACTGTGTTAGAGAGGTCATCTACAGTGTGTTAGATAGGTCATCTATAGTGTGTTAGGTCATCTACAGTGTGTTAGAGAGGTCATCTACAGTGTGTTATAGAGGTCATCTAAAGTGTGTTAGAGAGGTCATCTACAGTGTGTTAGAGAGGTCATCTACAGTGTGTTATAGAGGTCATCTACAGTGTGTTAGAGAGGTCATCTACAGTGTGTTAGAGAGGTCATCTACAGTGTGTTAGAGAGGTCATCTACAGTGTGTTAGAGAGGTCATCTACAGTGTGTTAGAGAGGTCATCTACAGTGTGTTAGAGAGGTCATCTAGAGTGTGTTAGAGAGGTCATCTACAGTGTGTTAGAGAGGTCATCTATAGTGTGTTAGGTCATCTACAGTGTGTTAAGATCTATCCGCTACCAGACATCTGCAAGTCCACGTCCAGGCTAAATATCTAGGCTACATGCCCAGGCTACATGTTCACCATCGTGAGACCACACGACAACAACACACCATAGTGAGACCACACGACAACAACACACCATAGTGAGACCATACGACAACAACACACCATAGTGAGACCACACGACAACAACACACCATAGTGAGACCACACGACAACAACACACCACAGTGAGACCATACGACAACAACACACCACAGTGAGACCACACGACAACAACACACCATAGTGAGACCACACGACAACAACACACCTTCGTGAGACCACACGACAACAACACACCATAGTGAGACCACACGACAACGACAACAACACACCATAGTGAGACCACACGACAACAACACACCATAGTGAGACCACACGACAACAACACACCACAGTGAGACCACACGACAACAACACACCATAGTGAGACCACACGACAACAACACACCACAGTGAGACCACACGACAACAACACACCTTCGTGAGACCACACGACAACAACACACCATAGTGAGACCACACGACAACGACAACAACACACCATAGTGAGACCACACGACAACAACACACCATAGTGAGACCACACGACAACAACACACCACAGTGAGACCACACGACAACAACACACCATAGTGAGACCACACGACAACAACACACCATAGTGAGACCACACGACAACACACCTTCGTGAGACCACACGACAACAACACACCATAGTGAGACCACACGACAACAACACACCATCGTGAGACCACACGACAACAACACACCATAGTGAGACCAAACGACAACAATACACCATAGTGAGACCACACGACAACAACACACCATAGTGAGACCAAACGACAACAACACACCATAGTGAGACCACTCACCATCACTGTAGGCTGTAACAATGAATTTAAACCCTCGACCAGCAGCGCCATCTCCGTTTGTTCTGTGGATCAGAGAGAGAGAATGTCAGTTGGACGGCCAGAGAGGATGTCAGTTGGACGGCCAGAGAGGATGTCAGTTGGACGGCCAGGGAGGATGTCAGTTGGACGGCCAGAGAGGATGTCAGTTGGACGGCCAGAGAGGATGTCAGTTGGACGGCCAGAGAGGATGTCAGTTGGACGGCCAGGGAGTATGTCAGTTGGACGGCCAGGGAGGATGTCAGTTAGACGGCCAGAGAGGATGTCAGTTGGACGGCCAGGGAGGATGTCAGTTGGTCGGCCAGGGAGGATGTCAGTTGGACGGCCAGAGAGGATGTCAGTTGGACGGCCAGAGAGGATGTCAGTTGGACGGCCAGAGAGGATGTCAGTTGGACGGCCAGAGAGGATGTCAGTTGGATGGCCAGAGAGGATGTCAGTTGGACGGACAGAGAGGATGTCAGTTGGACGGCCAGAGAGGATGTCAGTTGGACGGCCAGGGAGGATGTCAGTTGGACGGCCAGAGAGGATGTCAGTTGGACGGCCAGAGATAATGTCAGTTAGACGGCCAGAGATAATGTCAGTTGGACGGCTAGAGATAATGTCAGTTGGACGACCAGAGAGATATCACAGAATTCTCTAAAGTCCTACAGCCCACACAACCCCACACGCTGACCCCACACACAACGACCCCACACAACGACCCACACAACGACCCCACACAACGACCCACACAACGACCCCACACCCAACGACCCCACACACAACGACCCCACACAACGACCCACACAACGACCCCACACAACGACCCCACACCCAACGACCCCACACCCAACGACCCCACACACAACGACCCCACACACAACGACCCCACACACAACGACCCCACACACAACGACCCACACAACGACCCACACAACGACCCCACACCCAACGACCCCACACCCAACGACCCCACACACAACGACCCCACACACAACGACCCCACACACAAAGACCCCCACACAATGACCCCATACACAACGACCCACACAACGACCCCACACACAACGACCCCCACACACAACGACCCCACACACAACGACCCCACACAACGACCAGGTAAACCAAGACGTCTAACAGAGACAGTAACTAAAGAGAGTGAAGACAGTCACAAGGGGGCAACACGTGAATGCGCAGTTTGTCGGTGGACAGTAGCACCAGAAATACAGTAGCACCAGAAATACAGTAGCACCAGAAATACAGGCGTTGTAGAAATTAGCCCTAGATTTGAGTGGCCGTCAAAAATACAGTAGCACCAGAAATACAGTAGCACTACCAATCGTCGAGGGTGGGGATAAAAGGTGAGGTGTGGGGGTGAGGTGTGGGAGTGAGATGTGGAGGTGAGGTGTGGGGGTGAGGTGTGGGGGTGAGGTGTGGGGGTGAGGTGTGGGGGTGAGGTGTGGGGGTGAGGTGTGGAGGTGAGGTGTGGGGGTGAGGTGTGGGGGTGAGGTGTGGGGGTGAAGTGTGGATGTGAGGTGTGGTGGTGAGGTATGGAGGTGAGGTGTGGGGTGTGGCGGTGAGGTGTGGCGGTGAGGTGTGGCGGTGAGGTGTGGAGGTGAGGTATGGGGTGAGGTGTGGAGGTTAGGTATGGCGGTGAGGTGTGGATGTGAGGGAAGGGAAAGTACCCCAGCTTTGTCTAAGATCTAGGTCACCTCTAGTCAGACGCTCAAGTTGTTAAAAAAATCATTTTTTGGTTTTTTGAATCTCCCAGTTTTGACAGCAGTCACCGGCGTGCTGGAACAAACGAGCGGCGCATGCGCAGACCGGTGAGGTGAACTTGTCACCAGTTTATTGTACACGTCCGGCCTTTGATTCCCGCAGCGCTGTGCGGCGCTGTACGGCAATGTGCGGCAATGTGCGGCAATGTGCGGCACTACCTACAATAGCCGGCTAAAGATTGGCATAGAGGACTCTATCATATTTGTACACGGCCTGAATAGCGCGTTGGGGGGCTGGGTAAACATTGACGTGATGGGGGGGGGGGGGGGACAAGGTCGGTGGCATGTGGGACTTATGGTCATGTGAAAGTGGTAACACATTAGTGATACATTGTGACAAAAGTGACACGCTAATGACATCAATGTGACAAAAGTGACACGGGAGTGACATGGTGAGAAGAGCGACACATTCATTCACTTGACATTTACTCCATATAAAATCTCTAGTGATGCTGATTTCAAGTACATTTTTCAATTTAATGGTTTATTGGTTTCAGTTAATGTAAAATCTTCCACACCATGCCTCCCCCCGCCCCCCGCCCCCCACCCCCTGCAAGTAAATCCTCCACAGCAAGCCCATGGGATGCCATCAGGGTCTCGTCTCGATCTGAAAGGATTTCTTATAGTGTCCAGATTTTTCTTTTCAAATGTAGCGCTTTCTTAATATGACTTTTTCTTAGCTCAAACTTTCTTCTCCTGTTTTCTTCTTCTGACTTTTTTTTCCCACTGAGTGTGTGTTAGTGTGTGAATGGGAGTGTGTGTGATTGTATGTGTGTGTGTGTGAGTGCGAGTGTTTGAGTGTGAGTTTGATATTGTGAGTGTGTGAATGTGAGTGTCTGAATTTGAAGTTGTGTGAGTGAGTGTGAGTGTGTAAATGTGAGTGTGTGAATGTGAACGTGTGGGTGTGTGGGTGAGATTGTGTGAGTGAGTGTGTGAGCATGTGTGAATGTGAGATTGTGTGTGTGTAGGACAAAGACCTGTAGCAAGAATTGCCAGAAAAAATACCCCTACACCGTTGCCCCCCCTCCCCCCCCCCCTACACCGTTGTCCCCCCCCCTCCACCGTTGTCCCCCCCCCCCCCCCCCTCCCCGCGCTCCCCAAATATCCCGTGTAATAATAAGCTTTTAAAAGCACGTCGAGTAGAATAAATAAAACAAACTTGCTTGTTGTCGTAAAGCTGCTCGCTAAAATGTGTAGGAGATTTCTAGAGCGACCATTCACACTTTCGACATTTTTCAACCTCTCACCCCCCCCCCCACCCCCTTCATCCCCACTCCTCCTCTAATAGATTTATTTATTCAAGAGTTCCTCCAATGAACATCACTTGTATGATCACGTCACGTCCATGTTCCCAATGTTCCCCTACATAGCCACACCTGTATGATCACGTCCATGTTCCCTTACATAGCCACACATGTATGGTCACGTCACGTCCATGTTCCCAATGTTCCCCTACATAGCCACACCTGTATGATCACGTCCATGTTCCCAATGTTCCCCTACATAGCCACACCTGTATGATCACGTCACGTCCATGTTCCCTTACATAGCCACACATATATGGTCACGTCCATGTTCCCAATGTTCCCCTACATAGCCACAACTGTATGGTCACGTCACGTCCATGTTCCCAATGTTCCCCTACATAGCCACACCTGTATGGTCACGTCACGTCCATGTTCCCAATGTTCCCCTACATAGCCACAACTGTATGGTCACGTCACGTCCATGTTCCCAATGTTCCCCTACATAGCCACACCTGTATGGTCACGTCACGTCCATGTTCCCAATGTTCCCCTACATAGCCACACCTGTATGATCACGTCCATGTTCCCTTACATAGCCACACCTGTATGGTCACGTCCATGTTCCCAATGTTCCCCTACATAGCCACACCTGTATGATCACGTCCATGTTCCCAATGTTCCCCTACATAGCCACACCTGTATGATCACGTCACGTCCATGTTCCCTTACATAGCCACACATATATGGTCACGTCCATGTTCCCAATGTTCCCCTACATAGCCACAACTGTATGGTCACGTCACGTCCATGTTCCCAATGTTCCCCTACATAGCCACACCTGTATGGTCACGTCACGTCCATGTTCCCAATGTTCCCCTACATAGCCACAACTGTATGGTCACGTCACGTCCATGTTCCCAATGTTCCCCTACATAGCCACACCTGTATGGTCACGTCACGTCCATGTTCCCAATGTTCCCCTACATAGCCACACCTGTATGATCACGTCCATGTTCCCAATGTTCCCCTACATAGCCACACCTGTATGGTCACGTCACGTCCATGTTCCCAATGTTCCCCTACATAGCCACAACTGTATGGTCACGTCACGTCCATGTTCCCAATGTTCCCCTACATAGCCACACCTGTATGGTCACGTCACGTCCATGTTCCCAATGTTCCCCTACATAGCCACACCTGTATGGTCACGTCCATGTTCCCAATGTTCCCCTACATAGCCACACCTGTATTATCACGTCCATCTTCAGAATGTATCCCCTACATAAAACATCTCTACGCTGCTTCATGATTTGTATTATGTATTTTGACCTAAAGCCCATATATTGATTGTATTATGTATTTTGACCTAAAGCCCCTATATTGATTGTATTATGTAGTTTGACCTAAAGCCCCTATATTGATTGTATTATGTAGTTTGACCTAAAGCCCTTATATTGATTGTATTATGTAGTTTGACCTGAAGCCCTTATATTGATTGTATTATGTAGTTTGACCTAAAGCCCCTATATTGATTGTATTATGTAGTTTGACCTAAAGCCACTATATTGATTGTATTATGTAGTTTAACCTAAAGCCACTTCCGCCGGAAACGTCGTCAATAAATCTTAAGGTCACGTGATCCAGCGCCACGCCCCCTAAATCCCAACCTGCACCAGTGATTGGGAGAGCTGGCCTGTTGTGTGGTGTTAAATTTGATTTTGGCTATGTTGTGTTGGCCTCGCCAAGTCGTGTTGGCCATCGTTTATGGGCCAAAATTTGCTGGCCATGTAATGCTGGCCATGTAATGCTGGCCATGTAATGCTGTCCATGTAATGATGGTCATGTAATGATGGCCATGTAATGCTGTCCATGTAATGATGGCCATGTAATGCTGTCCATGTAATGCTGTCCATGTAATGCTGGCCATGTAATGATGGCCATGTAATGCTGTCCATGTAATGCTGTCCATGTAATGATGGCCATGTAATGATGGCCATGTAATGCTGTCCATGTAATGCTGTCCATGTAATGATGGTCATGTAATGATGGCCATGTAATGCTGTCCATGTAATGCTGTCCATGTAATGCTGGCCATGTAATGATGGCCATGTAATGCTGGCCATGTAATGATGCCCATGTAATGATGGCCATGTAATGCTGGCCATGTAATGATGGCCATGTAATGATGGCCATGTAATGCTGTCCATGTGGCCATGTAATGATGGCCATGTAATGCTGGCCATGTAATGTTGGCCATGTAATGATGGCCATGTGGCCATGTAATGCTGGCCATGTAATGTTGGCCATGTAATGATGGCCATGTGGCCATGTAATGATGGCCAGGATTTGACTCCACTGCTAACCAAATGACATTGCTGTCTTGTGGCTTAATACAGAAGGTGCTGTGGTATTGTGGGAAGCTTGCGAGGGCTAAAAATAGAAACAGCTTCAGGTACTTCCTCGTGGACAAATGACATTTGAATTTGACATTTCTAAATGACATTTCTGGCAGACTTCTGCAGTTCAGACGAAGGTGACATTTTCCAATTGAATGAGAAGTGTCAGGCTGTCACCAAATATGACAAGTGACAGTGACAGTCGGCAGGCGACGCTGGTGGACGGCGAAATGTCAGCTGACAGACCAGGAACGACAACTCCAGCTTGACACAACTCGGACAGTCTCTCGCTCACGTGGGCTTTCTGGTGCCAGCTCATTTCAATTGGCCTTTCAGAACCGGAAGTGGCTGATTTCCCTTCTTCCTAAAGTATCGAGGATCGCCTCACTGGTATAACCCTCCACATTTCTGGACAAGGTTCAGGGCCACAGTTTGGTTCAGTGGAGATTTAGCGAGCGGGAAAAAACCCAGAACTGATATGTCGCATGCAAATATGACTTGACGATATAAGTAATATGACTTAGATTTGTGAGCAGTGACGTAGTTGTATGACGCACTGACGTAGCTAAGTAGGTACCGTGACGTCAGCCATGTATAACCTACCGCCGCAACACGGAAGTCTTAAAGTCACGTGAATGCCATACGGCACATTGACAATTTGACGCCAGAAATCACAAAGTCACGTGGTTCTCTCGAGACGCTCGGGAAGGTGACGAGACCTGTCTTAAATTATTCGATAATTAGCAGCTGACGCATGTCACCTCCCACATCCGGTCGTCTGAGGGGGAGGGGCGGGAAGCCTTAGTTCGTGTAACCGGAAACTGGCCGGGTTTATCGAAACCCTCGGGGAAATCACACTTGGCCACGAGGTGTCGCCTCTTGTAGTCCCTCGCAAGATGGCCGTCGTGTCCAGTTCTGGTGGGGTCAGTCATGTCCAGTTCTGCTGGGGTCAGTCATGTCCAGTTCTGCTGGGGTCAGTCATGTCCAGTTCTGGTGGGGTCAGTCATGTCCAGTTCTGCTGGGGTCAGTCATGTCCAGTTCTGGTGGGGTCAGTCATGTCCAGATCTGGTGGGGTCAGTCATGTCCAGTTCTGGTGGGGTCAGTCATGTCCAGTTCTGGTGGGGTCAGTCATGTCCAGTTCTGGTGGGGTCAGTCATGTCCAGTTCTGGTGGGGTCAGTCATGTCCAGTTCTGGTGGGGTCAGTCATGTCCAGTTCTGGTGGGGTCAATCATGGCCGCCTTGTCCAGTCAAGGTGCGCATTCCTTACACACAATCACAAACACACACATAGAAGCACACACAGAAATACACTAAAAACACAAAACACAAGTACGAACACACATACACGTGATAGCCAATGGAATCCACAACGTGCCCCATAAACCAGACGACATCCATCACTCTCTTGGATATTTCATCCATCCGATGACCACTTGACCGCTGGTCGAATAAGCCGCGGCAAATATTTGCAGACGTCTGTTATGGTGGCCCAGATCTCCAGCAGTTCATCAGACGGCAGTTATCCCCCCCCCCCCCCCCCCCCGTAGAGTTAGGGCCGTTATTTCCTAACTCCCCCCCCCCACTCCCCAGCGAGAGCTGATACCCTACAGATTTCACGACACATGCAAGGGTTGAGATATTTTGACGTCCCATGCAAGGGTTGATGTCATACCCAGATGTCCCATGCATCAGTCAGGCGCTGTTCAAGTAGTTACCTCTAGCACAAAATATCTTGGTGGGTTTACTCGGGCTTGTGAACACGACCCCAAGACATGGGTATTTGGGGTCGGGATCTAGACTGTGAGTGTTGTTAGGGATCTAAATGTGGGGTGATGCGGTTGCGTATAACCCTCGGATCTCTCAACTATCCGCCCCCACCCTTCCCCCCCCCCCCCCCGGCAAATAGAAAACGGTTTGCGACACAAAGATTTCCGCCACCACTTCCCCGCCCGCCTCAACAGGAAGCCGCGACCTTAAGCAGCGAGTCGAGGCTTCGTGGGGGTGTGGGGGAGTCAACCCACACAGTGTGCGGGGTGGGGAGTCATCCAACGTGTAGTGTGTAATCTACCCCCACAATGTGGCCCGGGGCTTCTAATCCCCCTTCCCCCCCTGACGTTACGCCATAACCACCACCTCCCGCCCCAAGATCTACCAACCAAGATCTACCAACCAAGATCTACCAAGATCTACCAACCAAGATCTACCAAGATCTACCAACCAAGATCTACCAAGATCTACCAACAAAGATCTACCAACCAAGATCTACCAACCAAGATCTACCAACCAAGATCTACCAAGATCTACCAAGATCTACCAACCAAGATCTACCAACCAAGATCTACCAAGATCTACCAACCAAGATCTACCAACAAAGATCTACCAACCAAGATCTACCAAGATCTACCAAGATCTACCAACCTAGATCTACCAACCAAGATCTACCAAGATCTACCAACCAAGATCTACCAAGATCTACCAACCAAGATCTACCAAGATCTACCAAGATCTACCAAGATCTACCAACCTAGATCTACCAACCAAGATCTACCAACCAAGATCTACCAAGATCTACCAACCAAGATCTACCAACCAAGATCTACCAACCAAGATCTACCAACCAAGATCTACCAAGATCTACCAACCAAGATCTACCAAGATCTACCAACCAAGATCTACCAAGATCTACCAAGATCTACCAACCAAGATCTACCAAGATCTACCAACCAAGATCTACCAACCAAGATCTACCAACCAAGATCTACCAAGATCTACCAAGATCTACCAAGATCTACCAACCTAGATCTACCAACCAAGATCCACCAAGATCTACCAACCAAGATCTACCAAGATCTACCAAGATCTACCAAGATCTACCAACCTAGATCTACCAACCAAGATCTACCAACCAAGATCTACCAAGATCTACCAACCAAGATCTACCAACCAAGATCTACCAACCAAGATCTACCAGCCAAGATCTACCAACCAAGATCTACCAAGATCTACCAACCAAGATCTACCAAGATCTACCAAGATCTACCAACCAAGATCTACCAAGATCTACCAAGATCTACCAACCAAGATCTACCAACCAAGATCTACCAACCTTGATCTACCAACCAAGATCTACCAAGATCTACCAACCAAGATCTACCAAGATCTACCAAGATCTACCAACCTAGATCTACCAACCTAGATCTACCAACCAAGATCTACCAACCAAGATCTACCAAGATCTACCAACCAAGATCTACCAAGATCTACCAACCAAGATCTACCAAGATCTACCAACCAAGATCTACCAACCAAGATCTACCAAGATCTACCAAGATCTACCAACCAAGATCTACCAAGATCTACCAACCAAGATCTACCAACCAAGATCTACCAACCAAGATCTACCAAGATCTACCAAGATCTACCAAGATCTACCAACCTAGATCTACCAACCAAGATCTACCAACCTTGATCTACCAACCAAGATCTACCAACCAAGATCTACCAAGATCTACCAAGATCTACCAACCTAGATCTACCAACCTAGATCTACCAACCAAGATCTACCAACCAAGATCTACCAAGATCTACCAACCAAGATCTACCAAGATCTACCAACCAAGATCTACCAAGATCTACCAACCTTGATCTACCAACCAAGATCTACCAAGATCTACCAACCAAGATCTACCAGCCAAGATCTACCAGCCAAGATCTACCAACCAAGATCTACCAACCAAGATCTACCAACCAAGATCTACCAGCCTTAGGTCACTACCTGCAGTGAGTGACGGTTAGGTCACTACCTGCAGTGAGTGACGGTTAGGTCACTACCTGCAGTGATATGTTGTGTTGTAAGCGATGGAGCTGGTCAGTCAATGATTGGCCAGTCTGAAGGGAGAGGATGTCCTACCAAGTTAGTGTGGCCACAACATCACGTGATAATCCCCCAACACATGCCAACAACGTGATGGTTAACCGATAATCTAAAAATAAACTGACCGTTTTGTAATCCCGCAAGCGATAAGCAAGTGGGGCTAATTAGGTCTAACCAGCCCACAAACGTCCGCCTCTGTCTATGTGGGGTAGACTATCTCGTGTCAGCAGCGCGCCACACTTGGCCAATTAACGCGTGACACGTCACTGTGGACATTAATGGCGGGAAGTGCAGATCTAGTGAGGCTCTGGCGAGGGGCGGCAAGTTGACAGTGTATGAGGCTCTGACAAGGATATCAAATAACGGCAGTGGATACCAAATCAGGTATTGATTACCTAATTACGGAAGTGCCGCCTTGCCCACAAGGCGTGGACTTGGCCACGGTACATGCGGCCAAAATGTCAGCCAAAGTTTCACGATTGACCTCCAAAAAATGTGACTCGGGTTCAAATTTTGGGGTGTCTATGGGGGGGGGGGGCATAGGCAACATCGCCTGACCTAGTAGGACAAACGTGTCATGTCAAGAGAAATGCCATCTTGTCATGTCATGAGACGTGTCAGCGCCACCTGTCCGAGTACCCTGCCAGCACACAGAGACGCCGTTTGGACCTGTGTTAAGGGGCAGCTACTAAAATACAGGGAGAGAATTAAAATACCGGCTGGTTAAAGAGTGCTCGGCCTTGGTGCCTGCTTCACGTCATTCCCTGGCAGATCGGGCTAAAAATAGCTACAGCACAGATGTTGTGATGTGTGGTTGGTGAAAGTGATTATACGGTCAACGAAAGACGAAATAAATTAGTGCTTATTTCGGTCAATGCCGATCCATATTTAGCTTCTATTTATAGGCATAATTAACTAAAGAAATGTGTGTGTAACTTTTCCCTGGGAGGATATCGTTACTCAAACTGTAACTCCCCCCTCCTCCCCCCCCCCCCCCGTGATTCTACCTCCCAGATCACGCTAGATCAACCAAGACTGACCACGCCAAGAGGACGAAGTGTGGTCAGTCTTAATTAACCTGACAAGTCTTAGTTCATTTAGCACCACTGTGCCAATAATTAGCGGGTGAGTGGGGGGGGGGGGGAGGTAAAGGGAAGGGGGCATTATTGCAGCTGTAAAAAATGGATGAATGAACCTCGCCATACATTTTAGACCTCGCCGGATGTGCTGGCCAACAAACCCTGACCTGTTGTCTCCCCCTTTTTTAGTGATATTGGTGATCTTTTTACATCCATGGTCATGACTTATCAAGCAAGTTTGTTTTATTTTACTTTCTAATTACTTTCACTTGATTAGTGGGTTACAATATTTGTCTCAGATAGACAGACAGACAGACAGACAGACAGACAGACAGACAGACAGACAGACAGACAGACAGACAGACAGACGGACAGACAGACAGACAGACAGACAGACAGACAGACAGACAGACAGACAGACAGACAGACAGACAGACAGACAGACAGACAGACAGACAGACAGACGGACAGACAGACAGACAGACAGACAGACAGACAGACAGACAGACAGACAGACAGACAGACAGACAGACAGACAGACAGACAGACAGACGTAGACAGACAGACAGACAGAGAGACAGACAGACAGACAGACAGACAGACAGACAGACAGACAGAGACAGACAGACAGACAGACAGACAGACAGACAGACAGTCAGACAGACAGACAGAGACAGACAGACAGAGAGACAGACAGACAGACAGACCGACGAACGGACAGACAGACCGACGAACGGACGGACGGATGGACAGACGGACGGACGGACGGAAGGACGGAGAGACAGTCTAGATGCCTCACTAACAGTGAGAAGGCCCAGACGTGGGGGGGGGGGGGGGTATAATACCAGGGTAGAGGTGGGTAGAGGTGGGTGGCTGAGCCACTAAAAGACCGTGTCACAGCCTGGTCGGGATGATTGACAGCAGGTCAGGTCACGGCCGTCTAACGAAGGTGAAACTGGCAGATACAGGCCGGGTCATACAGGTGGGTTTAAGGGTGGGGGGGGGGGGGGGGGAAGGGGGGGCTGTAAACCTGGGGAGGGGAGAGGGCTGTAAATTGGGTGAACGGAAAAAAGTCACAGGAAAAAAAACACAGGAAAAAATTCAGTTTTTGCTAGGAAAAAAGTCACAGAAAAAAAGTCACAATGGAAAAATTTTATCGGAAAAAAAGTCACAGAAAAAAGTCACAAAATCTTTGACTTATTTGTTGAAAATTATAAAATTGTGTATTTTTATTGTTGTGGGTTGTATTTTTATAGCATATATTATTTATAGTTGTTATAAGCATTATGGTTTATAACAATTGTAAGTAAAAATATTCTAAGATAATTTACACAACAATCTCAACTTTTGTTACGTATTTAGTTGAATACGCGGTAGAAAAATTAATTATAAAAGAAATGTAGGCACATCATTGTGTTGCATATGTTTTGTCGTAGGCTATTCTCTGGTCAGCCTCTCCTCAATAGGCCTTGTCCGAACATATTGCGTTGTTGGCGTTTTGTGTCAATGACAGCCTTTGAACTTTGTCGGCTTTCTGTTTTGATCCTAAGCTTTGTTATGTAATGAGCGTGATAAATGTGGGAACTAATCATAACAATTGTTGCGATGAGTTGAGGGCAGCAAGTCAGATGAACTTACCATTTAACGGTAATTTAGTGTTAGTATTTTTTTGAAAACACGATGAAAACCGATGACGTGGAACATTCTATTAAATGCTATAAATATTTTGTTTAACATAATTACAATCTACATACTTAATACTAAATATTATTAGATGAATTCTAAAAATTACCATGCGTATACAACCTAAACACACTACATTACATTTAATTAATCTAAGTTAATTTGCACTCTCTGAATATATAATTCATAAAAGTATTAACAAACTCCATGCAAATATATATTTGTGACTTTTTTTCCTGTGACTTTTTCTCCTACAATCGTAAATTGTGGAGGGAGGCCTATGCCTACATTTCAAGGGAAACTATCTATATATATATATAATTCTCTTCTGGGAGACGCTAGAAAACAAGCTGTAAGCGCGCTCCCTACCACCCCCACCCCTACATGGTCTGGTGAGCTGTCGTTCACGCTAAATGTTTACAATCGTAGAGCCGGGTTTAGCGACGGCTATTAGGGGCAAATAATTTAATTTGAAATGATTTTAAACTTAGGGGAGGTAACTAAGAGTAGTTTACTTTCACGGGGGGGGGGGGGGGAATAGGGGTTGGGGAAAGGAAGGGGGGGGGGAGTTATCGTCCTTAACGAGCTACTGATAGTGTTTTAAAGCAAATATTTTCACTGGCAGCGTTCATACTGTCGAATTCACAAATTATGAATTACTGAAAAGTAGAAAATAAAAGAACTAAACAGCGGCGTATGATACGGGTCGGCTCGTAATGTTTAAACGACCTTGTATAAACAGAGGAAGTGTCAGGTCAAAGGTCAATGTTTATGGTGTCAGCTACTTGAAAGTCTTCATTACAGCTGGACTGGTCAGTGGTTTCAATATCGATCATCAACACGGTGTACATGGTCCTGCTAGTGTACATGGTCCTGCTAGTGTACATGGTCCTGCTAGTGTACATGGTCCTGCTAGTGTGTACATGGTCCTGCTAGTGTACATGGTCCTGCTAGTGTACATGGTCCTGCTAGTGTACATGGTCCTGCTAGTGTGTACATGGTCCTGCTAGTGTACATGGTCCTGCTAGTGTACATGGTCCTGCTAGTGTACATGGTCCTGCTAGTGTACATGGTCCTGCTAGTGTACATGGTCCTGCTAGTGTACATGGTCCTGCTAGTGTACATGGTCCTGCTAGTGTACATGGTCCTGCTAGTGTACATGGTCCTGCTAGTGTACATGGTCCTGCTAGTGTGTACATGGTCCTGCTAGTGTACATGGTCCTGCTAGTGTACATGGTCCTGCTAGTGTACATGGTCCTGCTAGTGTGTACATGGTCCTGCTAGTGTACATGGTCCTGCTAGTGTACATGGTCCTGCTAGTGTACATGGTCCTGCTAGTGTGTACATGGTCCTGCTAGTGTACATGGTCCTGCTAGTGTACATGGTCCTGCTAGTGTACATGGTCCTGCTAGTGTACATGGTCCTGCTAGTGTACATGGTCCTGCTAGTGTACATGGTCCTGCTAGTGTACATGGTCCTGCTAGTGTACATGGTCCTGCTAGAGTGTACATGATCCTGCTAGTGTACATGGTCCTGTTAGTGTACATGGTCCTGTTAGAGTGTACATGGTCCTGCTAGTGTACATGGTCCTGTTAGTGTACATGGTCCTGCTAGTGTACATGGTCCTGTTAGTGTACATGGTCCTGTTAGAGTGTACATGGTTCTGCTAGTGTACATGGTCCTGCTAGTGTACATGGTCCTGCTAGTGTACATGGTCCTGCTAGTGTACATGGTCCTGCTAGTGTATATGGTCCTGCTAGTGTACATGGTCCTGCTAGACTGTACATGGTCCTGCTAGACTGTACATGGTCCTTCTAGTGTACATGGTCCTGCTAGTGTACATGGTCCTGCTAGTGTACATGGTCCTGCTAGAGTGTACACAAACCTGCCCGTGTACACAAACCTGCCCGTGTACACAAACCTGCCCGTGTACACAAACCTGCCCGTGTACACAAACCTGCCCGTGTACACAAACCTGCCCGTGTACACAAACCTGCCCGTGTACACAAACCTGCCCGTGTACACAAACCTGCCCGTGTACACAAACCTGTCCGTGTACACCCAGTGCTAGAACTACCTGCCACTCACACGTTTGAACGTCCTGAACGAAAACACTGACAGCACTGAACAGGGGGGGAGGGGGGATTCTCCAGGCCGGGGGTGAGACGGGGGTGGACAGCTACACTGCAAGGGAGCCACTAGCTCCAGCTAGACAGGAAGTCAACAAAAACAAACGTCACACGGCCCATTACAACTGAGATCAACATCATCATCAAACAGGTACTAGCTACAGCTACACGGTTAGGGAGCTACTAGCTGCAGCTAGACAGGAAGTCAACAAAAACAAACGTCACACGGCCCATTACAACTGAGATCAACATTCAGGCCGGCTTACAATAGAAAAATAAACAGAGCAAAAAAAATAGCGATGGAATGGTTAAAGCTCCAGGTGTATTATTAGCATACGCCTACATCTTCACCTGCCACCCCCTCCCCCAAATGTTGACAGTTTATCAGCCAGATGCGAGATCGTACATGGTTGAACAACAGACTGTTCGGTAGGAACTAACCAACAGACAATAGTTCTAACATGAACTACCCAACAGACAATAGTGAGAACTAAACATCAGACAGGGGGGTGGGGGGTTGTGTGATCAATCCAGTGATCTAACCCATACATCTGCGTAATGTTAGAAACTGATCTTTACATAACACAAAAAAAGTAGCTGAAGTAAATATGAAATACCTTATCTGCAGTACCAACATTTTAGATATAAGGAGGACAATACTCAGAATGTTACACCAATTATATTTGTTTTACTGCTAGAATGAAAAGCGAGAATTTATACCAACTCCGATTTAAAAAACTTTCATTATGCTGTAATATTTTAGCATTTATGATGACAATATATTTAATTCTGATTGTAGACAATATATTTTTGTAAAAACGATTAGCGTTTAGCTATTATATTATATGCAAAAGTAATTATTGATCTGTTTTGACATTTACAATTAAATTTGTAGAAATATACATATTTATATTAAGAGAGTGATTATTTCCCCTAGTTCGCTTGTCTTAACTAGGAAGCATTATGTCAAATGTTTTTTTTTTTACCAGAATTACAAAACAGATTGTGTTGCGTTCATTGTTTTTGGTTGCATTGTATTTTTATTTTATTTTTTTTGTTTAAAGTAATAAATTGTTTTGTTTTGTGGCCTACGCTGTGTGCTTTTTCTTATTTCTTCAGAGTACTACTTTCAATTAAATTTACAATCATAGCAAAACAACAATGACATACAGCTAGTATACATACATACATATATATACATATATATATATATATATATATATATATATATATATATATATATATATATATATATATATATAATGCTGAAAAAAAATTGAACCCCCCCCCCATCATGAGACGATCCTGGCTACGCCACTGAACCAACAAACAATAGTTCTAGCAAGAACTAATAATCTGAAAGTGGACAGTCTAAAACTGGACAATGAAAGTGGACAGTCTGAAAGTGGACAATCTGAAAGTGTTGAGACTTTAAAGAAACTTTTTTGGATTCCATCATTATCTCTGGCACCGCCCGGAGCGTCGTGTCGTGTTGAGGGAGTTAATTGGCGCCGAGGGAAGGGAGGGCGGGGGAGTGGAGGAGGAGGGCGGGGGAGGGTAGAGGGGGAGGAGAACAGGGGGGAGGAAGTCACTAGAGACAATCTGCTGTTTCAAGACGAAATTCAAACGACGAGATTTATCTGGAGTTGCTCTGTGTGCTAGAGGGACTTGGGTGTGGACGAGGGGGGGGGGGGGGGGTGGAGGGGTGCGGCTGAAAAACTGTGCGAAGCCCCCGGGCTTGGGTTGATTTTCGCTTTCCGACCTCGCCTTTCATCTGAGAGACAGCCCCGAGTCTCCCAGCCGCGCTCAGGAAATGACGTGACAAAAACCAGGTCTTCTCCCCGCCCCCCCCCCCCCCCCCTTTGAGCAATTACACAGAACTGGGGTGGACGACATGTAAGGAAATATCAAGTTGACAAAGTGTAAGGAAATATCAATTTGACAAAGTGTAAGGAAATATCAAGTTGACGAGGTGTAAGAAAATATCAAGTTGACGAGGTGTAAGGAAATATCAAGTTGA